>NW_024097401.1:0-115000 GCF_016545835.1 Crotalus tigris | reverse complement strand
ACCAACCTACATTGAAGGAGAAGCTTCACAGATGTTGTTCTGTATCCAGCAAGGATAGATATTACTTGATACAGGCAGATGAACTCCATGGAAAGGCTTCATGCAGATTACTTTAATTCACCAGGCATTCTCCACACATTAACTTACAGTTACCGTATGTTCCGGCGTATAAGACGATTTTTGAGAGCATTGAAACAGCCTCCGAACTCGGGGGTCGTCTTATACGCCGAGTCGTCTTATATATTGGAAATAAGGTAGTTTCTGGCGTATAAGACGACTTTCTAGGCATGCGACTTGGCGTCGATCGTCTTATATGCCAGAAATAACGTAGTTTCCAGCGTATAAGATGACTTTCTAGGCATGCAACTCAGCGTCGATCGTCTTGCGACTTGACGTTGATTGTCTTGCGACTTGACGTTGATTGTCTTGCGACTTGGCGTCGATTGTCTTGCGACCCGGCGTCGAACTCAGGGGTCGTCTTATACACCAGGTCACCCTATACTCCGGAATATACGGTATGCAGAGCAGGGGTGTCAAACTCAATTTCACTGAGGGCTGCATCAGCATTGCGGTTGCCCTTGGGGGGGCAGGTGGGTGTGGCCAGGGTGGGTGCGGCCTACTGGGTGGGCGTGGATGGAATGGGTGTGGCCTACTGGGTGGGCGTGACCAGTTCTACATCATTCGCGTCAAGGGTGCTTGTGGGGGCCTGGGCAGGAGTCGTCTTATACACCAGGTCACCCTATACTCCGGAATATACGGTATGCAGAGCAGGGGTGTCAAACTCAATTTCACTGAGGGCTGCATCAGCATTGCGGTTATACGGGGGGGGCAGAGCAGGGGTGTCAAACTCAATTTCACTGAGGGCTGCATCAGCATTGCGGTTGCCCTTGGGGGGGCAGGTGGGTGTGGCCAGGGTGGGTGCGGCCTACTGGGTGGGCGTGGATGGAATGGGTGTGGCCTACTGGGTGGGCGTGACCAGTTCTACATCATTCGCGTCAAGGGTGCTTGTGGGGGCCTGGGCAGGAGTGGGACAGATTTGAGGGTCTCTGGCAGAAGGGGGTGGGACCGGGGCAAGCACCAAGGCATGGTCCACCAGGGCAAGTGCCAAGATGACCATCACAAAATTGTACATTGGCTCCCGGCCGGCCTGGGCCAGGGCCAAGGCAGCAGGGGCCGTTCCCTCACTGTTTCCAGGATGGCTTCGCGGGCCACATCCGGCCCCCGGGCCTTGTGTTTGACATGTCTGCTGTAGAGATTCTTCTGAAATACAGGTCATAATCTGGACCCAACAGGTAGGTTAAAAAAAAGATCCAAGCAAACAGATCTCGTAGCTGGAATTCATAAAGACCTCGCTGGCTGGCACATAGCCAGGAAATCCGGTACCTAATCAGAAGTCCCTCCCAGTGGCCATTCCAATCACAGATATGACCAGGTAACTTAAACTACATTACCCAGAAAGCTATCCCTTATGGGTACAGTTCTTAATTCCTAAGATAGCTATATACTCTGACCATCACAGATCTGATATAGATTAGCTTAGAAAAGAGGTATGAAAATTAGGGATTGTTTTAAAGGAGAGCTCACGGCTCTCTAGCTTTCAAGATCTTGCTATCCAGTCCAGCTCTAGAGGGAGAAAATGGATCGATTCCCAGTTGTGTGGGGGGTGGGTGTCCTGCCTAAATTATGCTTCCCTTCAGTGGTGGGATTCAAATATACAAACAACCGTTCTCTATGTGAATGCCACTTCCAGAAGTCCATTCTGGGCCTGGGCCACAAAAAATTAGCTCCTGGTTCTGCCGAAGTGGTGCGAACCGACTGAAGCCCACCACTGCTTCCTTTACCAACAAAATCCAAAGGATTGCTCTGTGTAAAATCCTACCTTCGGTCCACTGTTCTGACGGCTTCAGGCTTTCTTCAGCTTCTCTATTCTTGCTGAATAAGTGTCTTCTTGCACTTGGAGCTTCTCGTAGATCTCAGACTATGAAGAAGAAGGTTTATCAACTCTGTAATCTTCGGTCTCTTTTATCTCGCTCGCATTACATCCAAAACATACTACTGACCGTATGGTGTTAGCTGGCCTTGGTTAGCCCACAGGTTGCTCTCCCTCTTTGGAAGAAGGGCGAGGCTATAAAAACCCTGCAGCTTCAGTGGGGCAGGACAGCCACCCCATCAATTCTCTTCTTCTGCAGCCATCCAAGCTTCCTTTGCCCCAACCCTGAGTAGGCTCAGCTCTCTTTGAACTCCAGGAGCGCAAATGCCTCCCAGCTTCCCGGTGTTTGAACAACTCAACCTGTGCTTGCAGAACATGGGTCATCTTCCTGGGAGGGTGTGTGTGTGTGTGTGTGTGTGTGTGTGTGTGTGTGTGTGTGTGAGGCAGATGGCCTGACCTTCCTAAAATGGAGATTGTACAGATATGTTGGATAAAATTCCTGTCTTCCTTGCCCAGCACACAGTTGCCAGAGCCTCGCTCCAGTAGGTCTGAAGTCACAAGCTGGGAAGGCTGATATTGTTCAATATACTACAGCAGGGGTGTCAAACTCAATTTCATTGAGGGCTGTATCAGCATTGCGGTTGCCCTCGGGGAGGCTGGGTGGGTGTGGCCAGGGTGGGTACGGCCTACTGGGTGGGCGTGGATGGAGTGGGTGTGGCCTACTGGGTGGGCATGGCCAGCTCTACATCAAGGGTGCCTGTGGGGGCCTGGGCAGGAGTGGGACAGATCTGAGGGTCTCTGGCAGAAGGGGCTGGGACCGGGGCAAGCGCCAAGGCATGGTCCATTTCTTCATTCCTCACAAAGGGTGACACCTCCCTAGCATGCACCCAGGGGGCAGGGCTGACGTGGCAGGGGCTGGTTCCTCGCATGGTCCACCAGGGCAAGTGCCAAGATGACCATCACAAAATTGTACATTGGCTCCCGGCTGGTCTGGGCCAGGGCCAAGGCAGCGGGGGCCGTTCCCTCACTGTTTCCAGGATGGCTTCGTGGGCCGCATGAAACCACTTCGCGGGCCGCATCTGGCCCCCGGGCCTTGTGTTTGACATGTCTGTACTACAGGTTAACTGTGTTCTCTTTCCTTTGCTGTGGAGTTTCGTTTTGTGGAGGGGAAAAAAAAAAACTATGGCATTCTGAAGACCCAACTGGAAGTGAAACGAAACTCCAGGGGAAAAAAGCGACTTAAGTGCCGGTCTCTTTTAACTAAAGCTTAATTGCTAGTAAACATCCTAGAAAGAAGAATCAGAATACAAAAATTTTGCTGCGGATGTTCACAGATGGGTCAACCAAGCTAACAGGCTGGGTTTCCCCAAGCTCCGTAGCCTAGGGCTGTGCAGGCAGAGAGGGCATCTGGGGTGGGGAGAAAGTGGCTTTTGGCCTCAGGAAAGGGGGCTCTCCAGCTCCCCACTTGCACACTATCCGGACACCTGGCTGCCTTCCGGAATCCCTCCGTCTCTGCCAGGAGTTACACAGCTGCCTAATTCAAAGGCGGAGGAAACCTGCAAAAAGCACGCCCATTAAGGAAAACGATGAACAACTTCACGTTTCCTTTGGAGCAGTGGTTCTCAACCTGTGGGTGGGGACCCCATTTGGGGTCGAACGACCATTTCACGGGGGTCGCCAAACAACGCAGTCCGCCATTTTCCCCCCCTTTTCCTTAGCTGTGCTACTCCCTTTTATTCTATTGGCTTTTGAAAGCCAATAGAATAGACTCTCTTGAATAGAGTTTAATTCTATTGGCTTTCAAAAGCCAATAGGGATTGTCCAGGCTGTCTCTGCCCTGCTGAGCCCGCCAAAAGTCCCAGTCTGCAAACAGTGCTGCACCCGTTGAGTAGTCCTCGACTTACGACCGGTTGAGTAGTCCTCGACTTACGACCGGTTGGGGGTCGCGGCATTAAAAAGGTTGAGAACCGCTGCTTTGGAGGAATGTGCACAAGCCCACAAATTGTACTGTAAGCTTAGCAAATATTCTTGAACTTCTGTGTGGGAATAGGCTAAACGGAATTTACAAATGGAAAATACGAGAAACTGCAAGGGAAGGCATCTGTCCGTCCGTCGTGGCAGGTTTAGCAAAGACGAGGGCGACCCTCGCGCGGAACGTAAACTTTCCCAGGATTCTTTAGTGCCCCCGTTTAATCACTCTTAAACATTTCAGCTCTCCCGAGTGCAAAAAGGCTTTTCAGCACGACTTTTTCTTGTTTCATCTTTCTTCTCATTTCTTTTTTTTATTGTTCAACAGCTCAATTTGCAATAAAAGGCACAGTAAAAAAAAAAAAAAAAAAAGGGAACTAAACCGGCATTCCTTCCCGGCCGGAAGTGGTATTTTCATGGGGTTGTTACCAGGTCATTCCACATGGATTTCCAGATATAATCCACAATAGGTATCAGAACAGCCAAAATCTGCAAACATGAAACTTTAATTCAGTGGTTCTCAACCTGTGGGTGGGGACCCCATTTGGGGTCGAACGACCATTTCACGGGGGTCGCCAAACAACGCAGTCCGCCATTTTTTCCCCCTTTTCCTTAGCTGTGCTACTCCCTTTTATTCTATTGGCTTTTGAAAGCCAATAGAATAGACTCTCTTGAATAGAGTCTAATTCTATTGGCTTTCAAAAGCCAATAGGAATTGTCCAGGCTGTCTCTGCCCTGCTGAGCCCGCCAAAAGTCCCATTCTGCAAACGGTGCTGCACCAGTTGAGCAGTCCTCGACTTACGACCGGTTGAGTAGTCCTCGACTTACAACCGGTTGGGGGTCGCAGCATTAAAAAGGTTGAGAACCACTGCTTTAATTGAATGGAAGTGATCTTCGCTCAAACTGCTTACTGGTGGGGAGTCCCTAGGCAAGGACTCTGGCTTCAGAGCACTGCAGATGGAGCGAGAAGTTAGGGGAGACCCTCTGCTTCACCCCACTTTCTGTACTTTCCCATTGGGGCTGTCCCCTCTGCTGGCTCAGAGGAAGGAATGATCCGCAAAAGGCTCCTTTGCTGCCTCGACTGCATACGAAGCTGCATCGGAGAGGGCTTCCATGCTGCTGCCGCTTCACAGGCATTTCCCCATATGGTCTGGGGCAGGGGTAGGCAACCTTGGCTCTTTTATGACTCGTGGACTTCAATTCCCAGAATTCCTGAGCCAGCCATGCTGAGGAGAAAGGGAAAGGTTTCCAAGCTGAGCCATGCCGGCTGAGGAATTCTGGGAGTTGAAGTCCACAAGTCATAAAAGAGCCAAGGTGGCCTACCCCTGCCCCAGATGGTGGGCAAGGAGTTGTGGTTGACGATCAAGGGTCTGTAGAAACAGGCGGTCCAGGGGCAATGCACAGAGAGCTGAATTAGCTCAAGGACCTCACCAATGATGGGCCTACCACAGGGGTAGGCCACCTCAGCTCTTTTATGACTAGTGGACTTCAACTCCCAGAATTCCTGAGCCAGCCATGCTGAGGAGAAAGGGAGTGGTTTCCAAGCTGAGCCATGCTGGCTCAGGAATTCTGGGCGCTGAAGTCCACGAGTCATAAAAGAGCCAAGGTTGCCTACCCCTGGTCTGGGGTAACGAAACTCATGTTTGGGAAGAGCAGCACACCAGCCTCTGTTGTGGTCGACCATGTTCAGTTTGCCCTAGCAAAGGGATCCATCCCATTGTGGGGCACAGCATGAAAGCAGAACAAAGTCAAGCTGAGCTTCTTTGTAACCCTACCTGGATGTTGCTGATGAAGTCGTTGGTGAGCTGGCCCAGAACCGAGCGAATGTCCTCCACGGTGTAGCCCATCAAAGGATCCACAGTCCCTTGTTCTTCAGCTGGCTTTTCTGCAGGAATGCTTTCTGGTTCCTAAAAGAGGGCAGGCAATTGCTTGCCGAGCGAACCGTCTTGTCACAAGGGTGAATGGCCGGCTAGAGCAGATGGAGCCGCTCGTGTCCCCCCTCCTCCAGCCACAGAAAAGGGAAGCTGAAGACCCCCAACTTTTCCCCACCGAGATGCTCAGCCTTCTTTAGCAGGACAAGAGGGAATGGCTGATAGGGTTGCTGCTGTCACTCATGGTAGGAAATCCTCTCAAATTCCCTGCCTTAGTCCAGTCTTTGGCAGAAGCAGGAAAGATCAGGGCTCTCTGTGTGTGTGTGTGTGTGTGTTTGAGAGAGAGAGAGAGAGAGGGGGAGGGAGAGATAGAGAGAGGAAGAGAGAAGGAGGGAGAGAGAAGAAGAGAGAGGGAGAGAGAGGAAGAGAGGGAGAGAGAGGGAGGGAGAGAGAGAGAGGGAGAGGGGGAGAGAGGGAGAGAGAGATAGAGAGAGGAAGAGAGAAGGAGGGAGAGAGAAGAAGAGAGGGAGAGAGGGAGAGAGAGGAAGAGAGGGAGAGAGAGGGAGGGAGAGAGAGAGGGAGAGGGGGAGAGAGAGGGAGAGAGAGAGAAAGAGAAGGAGAGAGATAGAGAGGGAGAGAGAGAGGGGGGAAAGAGGGGGAAGAGAGGGAGGGAGATATTAGAGAGGAGGGAGAGAGGGTTGGAGAGACTCTTTTGGAGAGGTGAGAGAGGGGGAGAAAAAGGAGAGAGAGAGAAGAAGAGAGGAGGGAGAGAGAGGGAGAGTGGAGAGTGAGAGAGAGAAGGGAGGGGAGAGAGAGAGAAGAAGAGAGGAGAGGGAGAGAGGAGAGAGAGGGGAAAACAAGAGAGGGACGAGAGGGAGAGAGAAGAGGGAGAGAGAGGGAGAGAGAGAAGAGCGGGAGAGAAAGGGAGAGAGAGAGGAAGAGAGGAGAGAGGGAGGAGAGAGGGAGGAGAGAAGAGAGGGAGAGAGGTAGAGAGAGGAAGAGAGGGAGAGAGACGGAGAGAGAAGAGGGCGAAAGGAGAGAGAGAAGAGAGGGAGGCGAGGGAGAGAGAGGGAAAGAGAGAGGGAGAGAGAGAAGAGAGAGAGAGATAGGTAAGAAAGGAGAGAGGGAGAGAGAGGAGGGGGGGAGATGAGAATGCATCTGTGAATGGAGTGAGGGATGCAAGGATCCCAAGGGGCATATCTTCGGGCTGAGAGATGCCCAGGCTTGGGCAAGGACCTCTTTGGCTCAGAGGGCCGCAAAGCTTCACGGGGGAAGGGGAAGAATTAGGCAACCTCTCAGTTTAAGGCCGCCAAACCTGTCTGCTGGGACCACAAGCCAGGAATGAAAGTGCTCGAAAGGCAAGACGGCATTTTTTGACATTTTGTTCCTTCCTTCCAGAACCTGCCGCTTACCTGGTCGCCTCCTCTTCCTCCTCTCCTCATCCCCTGGAGTCAGAGCTACGTAGTTGGAGTAGATTGTCATGGGTAAGCCTTCTTCCAAGGGTGGCAGGCAAGGGGGTCTGTGCGGGATGACGAGCTCTACCACTTTCTGTTAAGAAGAACAAAACGGGAGAAAAACGCAGGAGTGGTTATAAGGAAGGGCAATGCTATCATTTGCCTGATCGCTTTTTTTCAGAAATGAAGTCAAAGGCTCGGGCTCTTCTCTGTTATTCTCTCAAGGGCTGGAAGGTCCTTCTCAGATCTGCTCCCCAGGTTGGGTGACAACTTTTTGTCAGAGGGAAGCTGGATTCGTTTAACCACCATGGCTGGTAAAAGGGACAGTGGAGACGTCAGAGGGATCCAATCTTCTCTCTGGGCGATCTAGCAAAACCGAGCCTGTGGCGCCTTAAGGGGCAAATGGAGGCTTAAAACATACAAGGAACGGTTGCTTGGAATTGGGTATGACAAAGTTATAATGGAGATCTGGGGGGGACAGGATAGCAGCCTTCAGTATCTCAGGGCTGCCCAAAGAAGAGGGAGCAGCTTATTCTCAAGGAGCCTGAGGAGCGTCAAGAAGCAACGGAGGAAACTACAAGGAGAGAAGAACTATAAACTAAGGAGAGAAAACTTCCTGACAGTCGAAAACATTAACCAATGGAACAACTGCCTCCAGAAGCGGTGAATTGCTCCCCAACAATGGAAGTTTTAAGAAGAGACTGACAGGCCATTTGTCTGAAATGAGTATAAGGTTCCTGCCTGAGCAGGGGGTTGGACTAGATGACCTTCCAGTCCTTCCAACATTATCATCATCATCATCATTATAAAGCAAAGAGGACTTAGGTTCAACCGTGTGTTGTGTCTCAAAAATAAAACAAACGCAACATTCATACTTATGGTAAAGTGGAGGACCTTTGTTGGAAGGCAAAGAAGGAAACATGTGTGATAAATTCACCCAGCAGCATCCATCTTTCTTTAAGCACAAGACGGTCCATCATTGCTGTTATCTCTTGCGGGGTTTCCAAGTGCCTGCCCCCCAAGTGTGCTTGTTCCCATAGCTTTCTCAATTGGGGGGCTCGGCAGCTGAATTCAGTTGCCCACTCAGGACAGGCCAGCCATGTGGTCCCAAAAACCGTTTGTATGTGCCGTTCCGCATGCGGCCTTTACACAGATCGGTGGGTTGCAACGAGTCTGTGCACGGAGTTTTCTCGCGCTGTCGGTCTCCTCCATCAGCTCCCTCGTTCGAATGACTATTTATCCCGGAAAAACTGGCGCCTTTTGTTAATCTCTGCCACATTTCAGGCACGTAAATGTGGCGTAGTGCAACTTACACATACAATAAAGAGGAAGCGAGTTTGTTGGCAGAGGAGATTTCTGAATAAAAGTAAAGCTTTGGGACGCATGTGTGATCCAGCAAGGGATGATTTTTTTTTTTTATGTTTTCGGCATTCGAAACAAGTCCAGAGAAAAAATCAGCCATGAATGAATGTGAAGCCTGGAGCCAAAAGTATTTAAATGAATCTTTCTGATGCAATATTGTCTTTAAGCAGTACAATTAAGGCGTGTATTTCCTTTAAAACAAAACCTCAGACACCATTTACCATTGATTATATCGTGAAAACTATTTAAACCGAGGAGACCAGGTCAGCGTTACAATCCTGATTTTATTTCTTAAAGTTACTCGTTCCCCCCCCCTCCCCCAAAGAGAACTTATTGTTTGTTCAGCACGGGAGGGGCTTGGAGCGAACGAAGCTCACATATACTAACATGATAAGGAAATCCAATCCTGCAATTTCTTGAATGGCTGAGACGCAGGACCCACCCCACCATCGTTTGCTGAATGCTTTTCCCCGCCTCTTGGCCATTGTCAACCCATTTCCCATTTCAAGCATAAGAGAACTTGATGCTGGATCAGTTGATTCTGCAAATCTCCTTCTGCAAGAAAGAAGCTATCCACACAGCTCCAGAAGAAGGCCCATTTAGCAAATTTCCCTGCAGATACGTAGCCTAACAGTAGTGGCCAAATTGTGGAAAACCTTTTGGGAAAAGTGTACAGTAGAAATGCCACCTTTTGGTTAAGTTCCCACCCATTTTTTCTTATCATTCTTTATAACTGTAGCCTTTTCACTTATAATACTATTTTAACATCGCTTTCTGGCGCGACCAGTCAACTCTTTGCCACCATGGACTTCAATTTTATTACGTTTTTTTACAAGCTCACTCAATGAAAGAACTCAAAAACCCACCAACTTGATAGCCATCACATAAACACACTGACCAATGTCCTCCTCTCAGGCTTCAATACAAGGACATCAATCACTGAATCCTACTGTGATCTGATTGGATCATTGCCAAAACAAGATGACACCGATTGGCTCTCTAAACGCTCAAGCTCATTGGCTACAGTCGGATAAGGAAGCTACCTGAGATCTAACCTAAGCAAGTTGTGCTTCCTTTTTTGGTTATTTGGCTATAACTTTTCATAGAATAGAGCACAGATAGTGAACAAACTTTGCTGCATTACATTCTTGATTAAATTATCTTTCCATTTGATATATAATTTTGATGGTACTACCCAAAAAAAGTGGTGTTATTAAGCCATCAAACCTCAAAATACATTTTCCCAAAAAGGGTTCCACAATTGTGGACACTACTGTAGACCAGTGATGGCGGAACCTTTTAGAGGACACGAGCGCCCAAACTGCAACCGCAAATACACTTATTTATCGCAAAGGGGCCAACACGCAATTTAATCAGAATACTGAGGTTTTTAGTTTAGAAAAAAACAACTATAACATTACATCTTTTGTCTTAAAAAAAAAACAATGACAAAGCTTTCAATGATAGAAAACTTTTTACTGAAAGGTAAAAAGTTTTGGGCATTTGGCATGCTTTTGAACAATTAATGTGATTTTTGCTGTTGTATGCATGCTAATAATTTGTCTAACCAAGCTCATACTTTGTAGTTTGGAGCAACATAGGCAGCACTCGGTCCCTCTGTTTAGTCTGTTTTCTGGTTCAGATTTGATATAATTCAAAGCTGAAACAGCATGCTCGCTCCGGAGGCTTTGTTTTGTCTAGGGAAGGGGCTTGAGAATGGCTTTTTCCTGCAAAAACCTTAGCCAAAGAGTGAGGCATGCATGCCCCAGAAAGGCTCCGAGTGCCCCCTCTGGCATGTGTGCCATAGGTTCGCCACTACTGACCTAGTCCACCTTCTCATTCTCAGCAAGTTTAAAGGGCGTGAGTCAACTCACCCCTTGCCCTGTTTGAAGAACACGATTTACAACAGATGTAGGTCAGTGTTGGCGAACCTATGGCACACGTGCCAGAGGGGCACTCAGAGCCCTCTCTGGTGGGCAAGCGCGCCCGCTCTTTGCTAGGTTTTTGCAGGAAAAAAGCCATTTCTCAAGCCCCTTCTAGACAAAACAAGCCTCCGGAGTGAGCGTGCTATTTTCAGGTTTGAATTATATCAAATCTGATGCCAGAAACAGACTAACAGAGGACCTGAGTGCTGCATGTTTGCTCTCCAAACTTACAAAGTATGAGCTTGGTTAGACAAAATTTCAGCATGCATACAACAGCAAAAAATCACATTAATTGTTCAAAAGCATGCCAAATGCCAAACTTTTTACCTTTAGTAAAAAGTTGTTTGTATCATTGAAAGCTTTGTCATTGTGTTTTTCTTCGAAGACAAAGATGTAATGTGTGTGAATTGTTTTTTTTTCTAAACTAAAACCTCAGTATTCTGAGATTAAATTGCGTGTTGGCCCTTTGCGATAAAATAAGTGGTTTGCGGTTGCAGTTTGGGCGCTCGTCTCTAAAAGGTTGCATCACTGGGTTAGGGCATGGCTGGTTGGGGAATCCTGGGAGTGAAGTCCCCCTCCTCCCCCAACGACCACAGCTCTATATTCCGAAGCAATTTCATCCATCACTTGCTTCCTTGCTTGAGAATATTTTAGTCACTGGCTGCCCGAATTCCAAAATTTCTATACTCCAGGAGAAGCTTTGTGGACAGCCATGAGTTCCCATCCCTGGGATTCCTCAGGGGTGGAAGCCATCTCGGGATTTCGGCACCCACAGCTTCCCCAGGGAATCAGGAGGTTTCTTGGTTCCTCTTCACCCTCAAAAGCTAATGTTAGCCTTTGCCCTGTTGCCTTTGTCCGGCCTTGCATTCGAGCACACTTGCAAGGGACCCCAGAGAGAAGCTGTAATCAGCCTACCACGGCAGGGAATGAGGCAACCTTTGGCTCTTTTATGACTCGGGACTTCAACTCCCAGAATCCCTGAGCCCGCAGCTGAGGGGGAAAGGAAGAGGTTTCCAAGCTGAGGCCATGCCAGCTCAGGAATTCTGGGTTGTTGAAGTGTCCACAGTCATAAAGCGGACTAGGCTCGAGGTAGGCAGCCTTGGCTCTTTTAGTGGACTCGTGGACTTCAACTCCCAGGTATCCTGAGCCCAGCCCTGCTGAGGGGAAAGGAGAGAGGTTCCAAGCTGCGCCGTGCCGGCTCAGGAATTCTGGGAGTTGAAGTCACGAGTCATAAAAGAAGCCGAGGTTGCCTACTTCTACCTAACAGGGTAAAAGGAGCCGTTCAATGTCAATCCAGCGAAGATGCAGAAGATCGGATCCTTGGAAACCGGAAGGATCCCTCAAGCAGAGTCTGTAAAGTCAAGGTGAGCATTTCAGCAGCATCGTAATCCCAGGAGAAGCTCCCTTTAAAATCGGAGGGAAATCCAGATGAATGAGGCAGAGAACCTTATGGTTTAGAAATCTGATGCTTGGGCAGAATAGGAAACCAGCTAGGCCCTGTATCTTATTAAGTTTTCTTTGTCTGTTTTTGCTTAAATCAGGGTTCTTCAACCTTTTTTAATTGCCGCTACCCCAAACCGGTCGTAAGTTGAGGACTACTCAACTGGTGCCGCACCGTTTGCCGAATGGGACTTTGGCGGGTCAGCAGGCAGAGACAGCCTGGACAATTCCTATTGGCTTTGAAAGCCAATAGAATTAGACTCTATTCAAGAGAGTCTATTCTATTGGCTTCCAAAGCAAATAGAAAAAAGGGAGTTAGCAAGCTAAGGAAAAGCGGAAAAAATGGAGGACTGCGTTGTTTGGAGACCCCCGTGAATGGTTGTTCGACCCAAATGGGGTCCGGACCACAGGTTGAGAACAATGTGCTAAAATTAAACTCGATTGGCTTTTAACTCCCTGAGAATTGGATTCCTTCTGTGCTTCAGAACTTTGTGCATTAATTTATTCAGAATCCCCCATGTATCCAGTTGTAATGAAATGGCAACACCTTCCATCGTCCATGGAAGCTAGGCTGTTTGCAGAGGATGGTGGCCATCTGTAAGCTGAGCAAACTGGGATGCCAGAAGTGGATTCTCTAGAAAGAGCTACCTGAGTAGGAATCAAAGCAGCAGATGAAATGAGTTCAAATAAATAATCGCAGTAATTACAATGTACAAAACATAGGTTAGTGGTGGGAAAACGATTGGAAAGGAAGGAGAGAGAAAGCATCGCTAAGAATCTTTTGGCTATTTTTTTTTTTACATACTTGTTTTTCCTTGCTTGCGCTTTGTGCCTTTTATTTCCGGAAAAATCTGTTAAAAGCTTAATCTGATTATTTAAAAAGTCATTGATTTCTAGAAGTGAGAACATAAACAAAATCATTTAGTATGGATAAGGATAGGTTTTTTTTGCCACGCTTGCTCAATATTGCAAGCTCTATGCAAACTACACAATTTCTGTTTGGGAGATGTAAAATAGTATCCAGACACGTCTGGGCTCATTCAAAAGGATGAGTACAGTAAAGTGCTATGAATTCATGAGTTATTAAGAGATTGTTATGTAATATTGTTATCTGCTCCAAAATCTGAGGATACCAAGCAATTTTAAATTCTCACTAGCTCTTCAATTCAGTTCCATGTTTGCCTCCCACCCACCAATCCAGATGGAATATCTTGGGCCAATTCTCTGCTTCTGATAGACTCCGTGGTGTTCTGAAGCTTGGTTTCAAAACAATGAGGGCTAGAAACTTTTTCACAATGAAACAGAGCTTGAAAATAGCCTGTGACCACACAGATATGCTTATGGAATTATTTAGTACATAGTTATGTTGCTCCTCCATTTAACATTACACGGATTTCGTTTTCGGTCTCCTAAAGACAATGATTCGCACAAGGAATCTCCCTGCAACAAAATATCATTGCATGTATGTTAGTTAGGGAAACTGTATTCACAATCCCAAAAAGTTTGTGTATGCTGGTAGCATCTTGTTTTCCAAAGATTCAAAGAATCATGAAGTGAAAATTTCATTAGTGGGGTATCAGCATACATTTTAAGGGATGTTCGCCATCCGCTCAATCTATGGCTTATATTTTTCCTCCCCTCCCTATTTAACCCTTAAGTACTACATAAAAAACCATCCACGCGACAGTACTTTCTATGAGAGTAAGATAAGTAGCTTGAAATGGTCCTTCCTCTGCCTAAAGGCTGTTCCTTTCGCACTGTGTCTTCTCCTCCTCCAATGTCCAACTAAAGAATCTTCTTACCCTCAAGATTTATCCTTCCAATCCCAAAGATGGGTCTCAGTTTTCCCCCTTGATGCTCAATCCACATTGGGTCATTACTAACAGCCCACCTTCTGCTTGATATGTCTTGACAGATGATCACACTCTTTCAACCGGCATATTCTGCAACTGGATCCTCCCACGACCATGGCTGGAACAGCACTAAAGATGTCCGACGGCCTTGGTCAGATGCCACCATTCCTGCCCCAGTCAGCTGGCCTCTGATAGGGGATCCTGGAAGTGTAGCTACCCATCGGAACGGCCCAGGGGAATGTGGAAATCCTTCCAAAGTTTTTTCTGAACTTCTTCTGATCCTCACCAAGAACATCTTAAGGCAGTGGTTCACCTTTTTAATGCCGCAAACCCCAACGGTCATAAGTCGGGACTACTCAACCGATCGTAAAGTCAGGAATACCCCAACCGGTTGTAAGTCGAGGCACTTTCCTGCCTGGTTGAAGAGGCACGCGCATGCGTGGTGCCGCCCCCTGCGCCGGTAGACGTAGATGGCAAGCGGCAGAGATGGCAGGCCGAAACGGCTGGGCACCGTGGCCCAGCCCAAGGGAGGGTAAGGCACCCGCCGGGACCGCACGCACCAAAGCAACCTCCTGCGCCCGACGGCCTCCATCTCCCACCCGGTCCTCTTTAATACCATTTTTAGTAGTTGCTCAGCAGGGAGGGGTGGAAACTTCCAAACCGCTCGCCTTCGCTGCAGACAACTTGCAGCACCGTTTGCAGATGGGACTGTTGGCGGGCTCAGCAGGGAGAGAAGCATGGACAATTCCTATTGGCTTTTGAAAGACAAATAGAATTAGACCCTATTCAAGAGAGTCTATTCTATTGGCTTTCAAAAGCCAATAGAATAAAAGGGAGTAGCACAGCTAAGGAAAAGGGGGGGGGGGAAATGGTGGACTGCATTGTTGGCGACCCCCGTGAAATGGTCGTTCGACCCCAAATGGGGTCGCGACCCACAGGTTGAGAACTGCTGATCTAAGGCGCCCTAAGGCAGTTCCTTCCCAGCATAAGCAGAAAAATGTTCTAGCTCTTTAGTTCAAAGAAACTGATCTGTGAAAATAAACTCAAGGATCTTAAAAGTAGAAGTAGCAGGACATACATTCTTCAAAATTACAGAAACGGCACCTTAGAGTTTATTTTATAAATATTATGCTTTTTAGCTAAATGTGTGTTTGAACAGAAAGATATAAAGGCTGTAATAAGATGCTGGGTGACAGCAGATACGGCAGGCAAAGTGCTTTGGCCTTTTCTACACAGCATCTCCCTTTCTGTTAAAACAACCATCCTTCTCCAGGCTGCAAATTCAGTTACTGACTATACACCAATCCAGAAATCAGCAAATGCAGGAATATGCAATTCTGGGTTTTTTGGTTGTTTTTTTTAACCTTCCAAAATAGACATGATTGTGTGAAGACCTTTGTTGTGAATATGCCTTGCCTGTGAAGAGCAATGCCTTTCAACCTATTTCCATATTTCTAATTAACACCAAGTTAAAAATAAAAGCCGCGCCACAGCCCACTTTGATCAAAATGGGGAATTACAAAATTCATTTTATCAGAAAACCGACGAGCGGTGATTGGAGAGACATCCATTTTTCACCCTCTGAATTGCTAAAATAAAATTATTCATATGCACTTCCCTCTCCTGCAACCAATGGGGAAAGTCTCAAACTTTAGCTGTTTCCAGACTTTATCCCTGGATTTTGAAGGACATTTTTGTACCTTGCAGCTCTCAGATTCTCCTTCCCTTAAAAAATTACGGAATACATCCAGTCACAAGAAGCCCCCACTCTGATAAGTGTTTCGTTGCCCTTCGCTCTGTCCTTTAAAATCCAAAAGACATCATGTGCCAACTTAGTTCGTATGAAGTCATGGAGAAGGACAATCAAGGATGTTCACGGAGCATGGAAAAAAAATGTCAAGATGGAAGCAGACAGCATGATTGAAGCTCATATCTAGAAAACCAGTGCAGCTTCCATCACATCTCTCAGTTAATGAGTCCCGTGGACACCTGTGAGGAAAAAGAGGGACTTTCCTGGGAAGACTACGCCTGGCTGAGTTTGTCTCTGATCCAGGTGGAGACCATGAAGCTTCCTAAAATTGGGCAACTGATGTCATAACCGTCCAATTCAGAGGAGTCTTCCACTTTACTTTCAAGTATCTCCAAACTTCAGCTAAGCAGTGGTTCTCAACCTGTGGGTCGGGACCCCATTTGGGGCTGAACGACCATTTCACGGGGGTCGTCAAACAACGCAGTCCGCCATTTTTTCCCCCTTTTCCTTAGCTGTGCTACTCCCTTTTATTCTATTGGCTTTTGAAAGCCAATAGAATAGACTCTCTTGAATAGAGTCTAATTCTATTGCTTTCAAAAGCCAATAGGAATTGTCCAGGCTGTCTCTGCCCTGCTGAGCCCGCCAAAAGTCCCATTCTGCAAACGGTGCTGCACCAGTTGAGTAGTCCTCGACTTACGACCGGTTGAGAGTAGTCCTCGACTTATAACCGGTTGGGGGTCGCAGCATTAAAAAGGTTGAGAACCCACTGAGCTAGAGCAAGGGGAACTGTCACCTGCTCTTCTGGGCTCCCCCCAAGGCATCTGCCTCACAAATAAGCCTATCCCAGGTGACAGGCAGGGTTAGGAAATCCCTTGTGAGGTGTACCTGTCTGGAGCTACATCTGGAAAACTCCATCCTAGAGGAGATCAACCCTGACTGCTCTTTAGAAGGCCAGATCCTGAAGGTGAAACTCAAGTACATTGACCACCTAATGAGAAGGAAGGACTCACTGGAGAAGAGCCTAATGCTGGGAAAGATGGAGGGCAACAGAAGAAGGGGACAACAGAGAAGAAGGTAGCTGGATGGAGTCACTGAAGCAGGAGGCGTGAGCTTAAATGGACTCCAGAAGATGGTAGAGGACAGGAAGGCCTGGAGGAACGTTGTCCGTGGGGTCGCGATGGGTTGGACATGACTTCGCAACTAACAACAACAAAATTCTCCAACTTTACTGCCAGGCCAGGAAATATGGCCGCTTTCACTTTCTCCCGTTGTTCCTTCCACAACTCCTGGATGTTCTCCCTGCGGCCCACTTCACCACAAGAAATAAAAAGCGTGCAAGAAAAGTGAATCCAGAAAATGACCTTCCTGGTGCAGCTATCCGCACAACAGCAATGGCGGAGCCACAACCCACCATGTCATTTGCTATTCTGCCCTAATTCCACTCCTCGGATAAACAGATGGTTGCATCAAGGAAGTACATATCCCTTCCAGCCAAACACGGAGCTACGAGGTTATTACAGGGGGATAAATAAAACAATGATTATACATTCTTGAAAAGGGGGAAAGATTTTCTTTCACTTTCCATGTTCTTCAGCAAGGTGCTTGGAAGCCTTACGGCCACATCAGACCTGAAATGAATGCTCTGGATGGCTTTCTCCAGGAATCAGAAGCTTTGAGGGTGGCAGAGCGGTCAAATTATCTCCCCACGCAAGGTAAGTTTTGGAATGTATTTATTCAGAATGAGCAAGATGACAAAGCTGCAATAGCTAACTGACCTGGAGGTTTATTTTCCTTGACGCATCAGGGCAATCAGACAGCAAATATATTATTCAACTGATGTGTCTCTCCCGCAACTAATTCCCCTCCTGCACGTAGCCCTGGGTGGAGAAGCAGGGCTTAGGCCCGAGTCTGGCACACCTCCAAACCTCTGAACTATGGAAAGCCACCACTCTTGACCTGCAACTCGGCTAGAAGAGCCATCCTTGGCTCCCAAGGGAATGTTGATGGCAGGTGGATTTCAACCTATGTTTGAACCTCCCACAAAAGGTTGCCAATTAAACATGGGTAATTTTAAGAAGCAGACATTTTGTTTCCTTCTCTGTCAGAGATGAGCAGGCTGAGATGGAAGGGGTCACCCGTCTGCAGTCAATACATTGCCATAAGAGACCCAAGTCCATTTCCCATCCCCCCTTGAATTCCGTTGACCCTTATCTAGGCCAATTTAGATTTTATCCTTTGTCGGCTAGATTCTTGTGTACAGGTACCAATAATAAACTCTTCGTTGCTTTGAACTTAACTCTTGTTCCTGGTTATTTGTGTCTGACACTCTCCCACTTTTCAGCTTGATGGGGTTTCATGAAAATAGCACAAGTGACAGTTGCCTCCACCTTTCTACACCGCCCTCTTTAAGACCCTCATGTGGGTTATTTAAATGAGAGGCAGGCAAGCAGGGTTTATTATGACACGTTCTTTGGATCGCTTTGCCTTAAAAAATCCCCAGCCCCATAACTTTACCACTATGCAAAATAAAATCATCCTAGTTACACACAATCTTCATCAAAATGTCCCAATAATTCTGACAAATGGCCTGAAGGGCAGGAGATAGCAGAGCAGCTGTGGGCCCCCAATTGCCACCTCTAAACCTTCTAATCTAATGCAAGGGAGGTTGCTTTGTCTCCATCTAGTGATCAAGCTGGGTGAAATTGACATAAAATTGACAGGCATTTTCTGTGGAATGAGGGGAGCATCTAGGCCAGGGCTAGGCCACCTTGGCTCTTTTATGACTCGTGGACTTCAATTCCCAGAATTCCTGAGCCGGCATGGCTCAGCATGGAAACCTCTCCCTTTCCCCTCAGCATGGCTGGCTTAGGAATTCTGGGAGTTGAAGTCCACGAGTCATAAAAGAGCCAAGGTGGCCTACCCCTGCAGTAGGGGAAGTTGGATTCGCTTAATGACTGCATGATTCACTTAACAGCTACAGTGATTCGCTTAAAAACCATGGCAAAAAAAGTTGCACACTGGACACGATTCACTTCACTTAGTAACAGAAATTCTGCTGCCAATTGTCGTCGTCAGTCGAGGGCTACTTGTAATCTGCTGTATCATCCTAGCCCGAGGGTAGACAACCTTGGCTCTTTTATGACCTGTGGACTTCAACTCCCAGAATTCCTGAGCCGGCATGGCTCAGCTTGGAAACCTCTCCCTTTCCCCTCAGCATGGCTGGCTCAGGAATTCTGGGAGTTGAAGTCCACGCCTCATAAAAGAGCCAAGGTTGCCTACCCCTGAATTCTAGTCAAAAGAACTGGTTTGCAAGGAAGATTTTGAAAGCAAAGCAGGTCATGAATGCAAACGTGATTAGTCTTACAAAACGGAGACCTGTCAAGTTGGATGTGTAGGGATCATGTCTATATTTATGACATGTATCCTCCATCTCTTTCCTCTCACTATCTTTACAGAAAAAGGACAGATTGCATCCTCTTAGATAGAGTAATTCTGTATTTTGTGATGCACAATGAGACGAGCAGACCCTTTGGGATCTGGGGAAAAGGTGTGATTCCAGATGGACCGGCCAGTTCCCAGCTCAGAGTTGGTGGCTCATGAGAAATCTTCCTCAAGAGTGTTTCCACAGATGTCCACAGGGATCATGGCTGCAGCAGCACAGACTGAAAAAGACGGGCAGTTTCTGAAGAAAGCTTGACGTTCTGATATGGAGGGTCTTCATATTTTGAAGGGAACATATTTTGAGTGACAGCTGCTTTAATGATTTGAAAATGTCTTGCTTACTTTCGCAACGCTTTTTTTTTTTATCTTTATTGGGTTTTTTTATGACTTGGTTCTATGAATTCCTGAGAGATTTTGTAACTTTGACGGCATATAACAATGGGAAGCAAATAAATAAGAGTGATGATTCATTTGAAAGTTTTATTGGAGAGCTGATATAAATGACATAGACTGCCACAATTTAGTTCATGCTTTGGATTAAACTAAGCATGACACTGATTTTAAAAAACAAACCATTTCCTTTCTTGACCTGAACTTCTTGTGTTATTTAGCCCTATCTACTTCTGAAGGTCAGAAAAAAACTCCCAAGGACTCTTCAGAAGAGGATTCACTGCCAACGCTCGTTGAGAAGAGTCAGTCTCTTCCCACCTGTGAAAAGCCAATGAAACAAGTTGTTGTTGTTAGTTGCAAAGTCGTGTCTCACCCATCGCGACCCCATGGACCACGTTCCTCCAGGCTTTCCTGTCCTCAACCACAGGGCTTTTCAACCTTTTCACCCATTGTACCACTTTTAGGATATGGCAATATCCAAGTACCACCAGTCGCCTAGCAAGGTGTCAAAAACTTGATGACCAAAAAAAAAAAAAAAGGAAAAAAGTGATCAAGTACAGGTAGTTCTCGACTTACAACAGTTCGCTTAGTGACTGTTGGAGGTTACAATGGCACTGAAAACAATGCCCCCCCAAGCCACAGCCAAGCAAGACACCTGCCTGCCTGCCTGGCGGCGCTCTTCCTCCTGTCCGAGGTTTTCATTGTTGTGAGCATTTCTGTTCAGGATTGGCAGTGGGGGTGGGGGGTGTTTGATTTTCATTTCCCCCCGTCTGCTGGGTAGTTGCAGCAGGTTTTGGTCACTTCACAAGACCCTGGGACACTGTGACCATCATAAATATGAATCAGTTGCCAAGCATCTGAATGTAAATCACAAGACCCTGGAGAGGCTGCAACATTCCAGCTGATTGGCGCTTCTTCTGGGCTCAGCAGAAGTGCCAGGATCAGCGCCAAGCTCCAGCTGGAGTCTGGCGCTTCCACTGAGCTCTGACAGCCCTGCAGCTCCAGCCATCTCTCGCTCAGGCTTGTGCGGTGCTGCCACCGGTTCAGCTCATTCCCCTCACCTGCTACTACTTTTCTAGGATGGTCACATACCACCAGACAGGTGCCAATGTACTACAGGTGGTACCCGTAGCACTGATTGAAAAGCCCTGCTCTTCCATCTTCTGGAGTCCATTTAAGCTCACGCCTCCTGCTTCAGTGATTCCATCCAGCCACCTCACTCTCTGTCGTTCCCTTCTTCTCTTGCCCGCAAACTGTCTTAGCATTAGGCTCTTCTCCAGTGAGTCCTTCCTTCTCATTACGTGGCCAAAGTACTTGAGTTTCAACTTCAGGATGTGGCCTTCTAAAGAGCAGTCAGGGTACAAGTACACAGATCAAACTCACAAATGCTTCAGTTGTCTGTATGTCCATGGTCATTTTGCCAGTATTGCCCCAAATTGTCATGTTCAAAAGTTTCATTTTATTAATTTTAAAATATATATTTACCTACTGTATTATGCATCTGTTTAAATATTATTCCCAAACAATAGAGATGTACACTGAGAGCTTATGCACCCGAGACAAATTCCTTGTGTATCCAATCACACTTGGCTAATGAAGAATCCTATCCTATCCTATCCTATCCTATCCTATCCTATCCTATCCTATCCTATCCTATCCTATCCTATCCTATCCTATCCTATCCTATCCTATCTTACCCTACCCTACCCTACCCTAAGATAACCTTTATAACCTTTATTGTCATTTTTTTTTACTGTGGGCACAACGGCACACATCAAAAATGAAATTTAGTTGCCCGCTCTCAAAGTGAAACACATACATGACGCACACCTAAAAATACTATGAACAACATATGTATAGACCCACACCCCTACATATGCATAGCAAATAAATATTAAATACTGTCCATCTTGAATATATAACGGAAGGAGGAAGCTTGAGAGTTCGCAAGGTTAATGCTGTATGGAATGAAACTCTGGCTGAATCTGGATGTTCTGCTACGGATACCACGAAGCCCCCTCCTCCCAGAAGGGAACAAGGAAACCAGGTTGTGAAGAGGATGTGTAGTGTCCTAGATAATCTTGCGGACCCTGCTCAAGCAACGCTTCTGTGCTATGTCCTGGATGGGAGGGAGGGAGCTGCCAATGATCTTTTTGGCCGTCCTCACCACTCTCTGCACCGCAGAGATGCTCTCGTTTGTCCCCCTGTAGAAAGTGGTCAGGACAGGGGAAAGAAGATGTGCTTTTCTCATGTGACACAGAAAATGCAGGCACTGCTGTGCCCGCTTTACCAATTCCTATCCTATCCTATCCTATCCTATCCTATCCTATCCTATCCTATCCTATCCTATCCTATCTTGAAATAATAATCATCATACTATTCAAATGTGTTCTCTGTGGCATTTTAATGCCTGGAGTTAGATTCCCTACAGCTAGTAGGAAATGCAGAGATAAGGCCAAATTGTGCCCTTACTATTCCCACTGCACCATTAAATTTATTTTGGGCTTTTTTTGAAAGCAAGCAGATGGTCTAATTTTAGAAGGATAGTCAGATTTGGAAGCAAAGACACAAAACACAAAACTGCTTGGAGAAATGGCTTTTTAAAGAAAAAGTTGTATCTTGATCTCCTTTTAGTCCAAAAGACAGATTTCTAAATATTATACATACAACCCCTCACCACACAGAGATGCAACCCCCACAGGCACAGCAGGGGTCTTGGGGACTGGCGAACCAGCAGGAAACCTTCGGAGGAGAAGGGACATACAGAAAGTTCCACAAGAGGGCACTAGAGGGTCCTCTGGCTAGGCATTTTTTGCAGTACAAGGTAGCCTGTACACTTTTTTATTTTCTTGTTTTCTGAATATTTAATTTAAAAAAAAAAAGCCCCAAGGAGAAAGCTCACACCTCTGCAGATGTCTGATAAAAGATGCAGGTGAAAGAATAATCCTGTGAAATGCCCTCTTTGAAGAGGGATTAGGATGGGTTAATTTATTCTCCCCTCTCTGAAAACCCTTTGCAAAGGGGATCCAAAAACTCTGCCTAGGTACAGCGGCTAACAGGTCACCACTCCTGGAACAATGAAAGACAATTATGAGTTAAGATGCCCTCAAGATAGAAAGCATGACAACCAGGAAAGGAATTGATAAAGGGCACCATAAATAATCCAGAGAGAGAAACAACCTAAGAACATTTGTTGTTGTTGTTGTTAGTTGCGAAGTCGTGTCCGACCCATCACGACCCTATGGACAACATTCCTCCAGGCCTTCTTGTCCTCTACCATCTTTTGGAGTCCATTTAATCTCACACCTACTGCTTCAGTGACTCCATCCAGCCATCTCATTCTCTGTCATCCCCTTCTTCTATTGCCCTCAATCTTTCCCAGCATTAGGCTCTTCTCCAGTGAGTCCTTCCTTCTCATTAGGTGGCCAAAGTACTTGAGTTTCAACTTCAGGATCTGGCCTTCTAAAGAGCAGTCGGGGTTGATCTCCTCTAGGACTGACCGGTTTGAACACCTTGCAGTCCAGGGGACTCGCAGGAGTCTTCTCCAGCTCCATAGTTCAAAGGCCTCAATTCTTTGGCGCTCAGCCTTTCTTATGGTCCAACTTTCACAGCCATACACTGCAACTGGGAAAACCATGGCCTTGACTATACGCACTTTTGTTGGCAGGGTGACGTCTCTGCTTTTTAGTATGCTGTCTAGATTTGCCATAGCTTTCCAATATTGCCAAGTGATCAAGCACTTCAGATGTGTTTTGAAGAGAAGGCACGTTTGCCTTCCTGAAGAAGACAGTTCTGCAGTCCCGATGGGTCCATCTTCTTCATAGTCTATCAAATTCATCTCACGGTCTTCTAAATTCAGTATTATGAGACATCAGGAAGTCTCTTTCTCATCTGAGGATGAACAGGGCAGTTTCAAACTCAAGGGGAGCCCCTTTTCCCAAGACCTCTCCCATCCTAGGCCCGTTGCACACAAAAAAGCATCAGGCTGAACTTTGCACTGCTGGCCTATGGCGAATCATTGCCTTAATTAGAGAAGGGAGGACACATTTGCTGCTCTAAAAGTCAAAACACACTTAATGAAAGCTTAAAACTCCTCAGGCTTTTGTAAGTCAATCCTCCTCCTCCTCTTCCTCCTCCTCCTCACATTCCTAAGCATTTCCATTGACTTATGTTTTGATAATCCAGCCCATCAAAAACCGCCCAGGATTAGCAAACCACAAATATGTGACTCTGAAAAAGTATTTCTTTTAAGGGTTTCTCTGAACAGTTAGTGTTCATATCATGTATGTTGCTAGATAAGGTAAGATAACCTTTATTGTCATTTTTTTACTGTGGGCACAACAGCACACATCAAAAATGAAATTTAGTTGCCCGCTCTCAAAGTGAAACACTTACACGACACACACCTAAAACATACTATGTACAACGTATGTATAGACCCACACCCCTACCTATACATAACAAATAAATATTAAATACTGTCCATCTTGAATATATAACAGAAGGAGGAGACTTGGGAGTTCACAAGGTTAATGCTGTATGGAATGAAACTATGGCTGAATCTGGATGTTCTGCTTCGGATACCACGAAGATGTGTAGCGTCCCAGACAATCTTACGGACCCTGCTCAAGCAACGCTTCTGTGCCATGTCCTGATGGGAGGGAGGGAACAGTCAATGATCTTTTCGGCTGTCCTCACCACTCTCTGCACCACCTTCCTGTCTGAAGCAGGGATGCTTCCAAACCAGACTGTGATGCTGTATGACAGGATGCTCTTGATCGTCCCCCTGTAGAAAGTGGTCAGGACAGGGGAAGGAAGGTGTGCTTTTCTCATGCGACGCAGACAATGCAGGTGCTGCTGTGCCCGCTTCACCAGTTTCTCACTGTTGAGCGACCAAGCCAGCCTACTCATTAGCTAAATACTCAGGAATTTGATGCTGGTAACCATCTCCACAGGTGAATCATTAATGCACAGAAAAGTGTGGCTGTGCCTGTCTTTTCCGAAATCGACAATGATCTCTTTGGTTTTTCTGGTATTTAAAATTAGGCTGTTTTCCTTGCACCAGTTCACCAACCCCTCAACCTCCTTGCAGTAAGCTTCCACCTTGTCATCCTGAATATGGATCTTTTTCTGAAATATAAACAACATATTTCGATAAAGTTTCAGAGAAATATTAGACTTAAAAGTTATTGGATAGGTATTTTCACATCCGGTCCACTATTTGCTGTAGAATAATTTCAGCTGACTAAAGTCCTCACTTAACAACTGCATTCCAGACCGGCAACTTCATGGTTAAGTGATACAACTGCTAAGGGAAATGTTAGATGGCTGGGTCACACTTATGATGTCACCTCCACTACAGGCATCAATGGTGGTGAAGTGCAATTTCACACATGACCCACAGAAATCTCTTATGGACTTTTTTTTTTTTTGCTGAAAATGGGAAAAAAAATGAACTGATTTACGGATTTGTTGATTTAAAAAGGTTGAATATGGGGATGTGCTGCAACTTTAAAGTGGGAGGAAGGATAATGAATTTGTTGGCAAGTGGTGCAGAGATTTTTTTTTCTTTTCTTTTCTTCGGTCTTTTCTACTTCTTTCATCTCTCTTTAATTTCACTCGATAAAATTTTATGTTTATCTTATAGTTGTATGAAAATCTTTTAATAACAGTTCTAAAGTGGATACCCGCAAGCAGCAGCAGCACCCCTCTATTTAGCAAGCTCCCTCCAAATGTAATGCATGTTCTTGCATTAAATCTTGCAGGTAAATATTCGGCAGACAGCAAATGGTCTGCCTTAACACAACTTCACCTAGCTTATATTTGCATTCTCTTACACACAATGCAATTTCCTTAGGGGAAATCCTAAACTCTGGGGGCATTAGAAGGGGATGAAGCATCACAGTCTGGTTTGGAAGCATCACTGCTTCAGACAGGAAGGCGGTACAGAGAGTGGTGAGGACAGCCGAAAAGATCACTGGCAGCTCCCTCCCTCCCATCCAGGACATAGCACAGAGGCGTTGCTTGAGCAGGGTCCGTAAGATTGCCTGGGACACTACACATCCTCTTCACAACCTGTTTTCCTTGTTCCCTTCTGGGAGGAGGGGGCTTTGTGGTATCCGTAGCAGAACATCCAGATTCAGCCAGAGTTTCATTCCATACAGCATTAACCTTGCGAACTCTCAAGCTTCCTCCTTCCGTTATATATTCCAGATGGACAATATTTAATATTTATTTGCTATGTATATGTAGGGATGTGGGTCTATACATATGTTGTACATAGTATGTTTAGGTGTGTGTCATGAATGTGTTTCACTTTGAGAGCAGGCAACTAAATTTCATTTTTGATGTGTGCTGTTGTGCCCACAGTAAAAAAATGACAATAAAGGTTATCTTATCTAAGTTGGCAAGATGGGACCGAGGGAATCCTGGCCCAAGACAACCACCGCAGAGAGCAGCCCAGGATCCCGGAAGCGAAGGGAAGACCCAGAACTGAAGTCCAGCATAACCTTCCAACACAACATTTCTCAATATATTCTGGAAAGAAGAGTAAACAAATAAAGGGCCAGTATATGACCTTGGATCACTCCTTTCTCAGTTTTGAACTACTTTAGTTTCTTCATTTTCAGTGTAAATTTTTCCTGTCTGGCCTTCCCACAAATTCTTCAAGAGGAAGATAAGTAGCCCTAGAAAGAGTGCAGAGAAGAGCAACAAAGATGATTAGGGGACTGGAGGCTAAAGCATATAAGGAACGGCTGCTGGAATTGGGCATGTCTAGTTTAATGAAGAGAAGGACGAGGGGGGACATGATAGCAGTGTTCCAATACCTCAGGGGCTGCCCCGAAGAAGAGGGAGTCAAGCTATTCTCCAAAGTGCCTGAAGGCAGGACAAGAAGCAACGGATGGAAACTAATCAAGGAGAGAAGCAACCTAGAACTAAGGAGAAACTTCCTGACAGTGAGAACAATTAACCAGTGGAATAACCTGCCTCCAGAAGCGGTGAATGCTCCAACACTGGAAGTATTTAAGAAGAGACTGGACAGCCACTTGTCTGAAATGGTATAGGATTTCCTGCCTGAGCAGGGGGTTGGACTAGATGACCTCCAAGGTCCCTCCCAACTTTTATTATTATTATTAAAAATCCCTGCTTTTAAGAGCGATCCAAAGCTTGTTGCAGTCAAAGGTCTCGTGTAATCAACAAAGCAGAACCAGCTGTTTTGGGGGAGCACTCTTGCCTCTCCCATTTTCTGCCAGAGGGATCACAGGTGAAGCTCCTGAGAGCTCCAACTCCAGCTTGCACATCTGGCAAGTTCTCCCTCCATGGACTGCCGATGCCTGTGCTGCAGAATCCCACCTTTCTAGCAGGTCTGATATAAGCAACTGTTGCAGCTGGATTCTTCTTTAGCAGGGCCCTTTGATGCTTATAAGCCAATCAATACAAATTGATCTCCTGCAGTCTGTTAGCCACTGTTTATAAGTAGTGGCTTATCAACTTCATTTACCACTTTAAATACACCGCAACATTTTAATTAGCACAGCTGTTATCTTGTCAACTCTTTGTAGTGATGTTTTCAGCAATATTTCCTAGAAACCTTCACTTTCCAGAATGTCTGATTCTAGATCAGTGATGAAATATTTGTAGATAGGATCACTTTGGACCTTCCATGGGTTCACACACCTTCTTTTTCTTAAATCTTCAGAGGTTTGCTTTTTTTGCATTTTGTTGTGCCCAGAAGCCCATGAATATGGTAGAATCAAGATCACGTGAAGTATTAATACCACTTTACAATGCCTTGTTAAAGCCACACTTGGAATACTGCATCCAGTTTTGGTCACCAGAATATAAAAATGATGTTGAGACTCTAGAAAGAGTACAGAGAAGAGCAACAAAGATGATTAGGGGACTGGAGGCTAAAACATATAAGGAAGGGTTGTTGGAATTGGGTATGTCTAGTTTAATGAAGAGAAGGACGAGGGGGGACAGGATAGCAGTGTTCCAATGTCTCAGGGGCTGCCCCAAAGAAGAGGCAGTCAAGCTATTCTCCAAAGCACCTGAGGGAGGGACAAGAAGCAACGGATGGAAACTAACCAAGGAGAGAAGCAACCTAGAACTAAAGAGAAACTTCCTGACAGTTAAAACAATTAACTAGTGGAACAACCTGCCTCCAGAAGCGGTGAATGCTCCAACACTGGAAGTTTTTAAGAAGAGACTGGACAGCCATTTGTCAGAAATAGTATAGGGTTTCCTGCCTGAGCAGGGGGTTGGACTAGATAACCTCCAAGGTTCCTTCCAACTTTTATTATTATCATTGTTAGTCAACTGAACATTGAAATTGGCTGGTGCTGATGGTTGACACGGGTTGCTACCAGCATCCTAGGTGTCAGCCAGGTACCTCCTTAAAATATAAGATGTTCCGAGTAGCGCAGTTTTTTGTAACATTGCTGGAGTTATTGCAGGAAGCTACAGTTTCTTGATGTATTTTGCAAAGTTTTGGGACATAGTTCCCAGTGGCCCGATGACAATGGGTACCATTGTTACCTGTTTCATCCATAATCGCGCAGTTCGATGGCCAGGTCGTGATATTTCATAATTTTTTTCAGTTCTTTTTCTTCGACTCTGGCATCTCCTGGTACAGCGATATCAATCAGCTGTATGCTTCGGTTCTCTACAACTGTGATATCTGGTGTATTGTGTTCCAAATGGCGGTCTGTCTGTATTTGAAAGTCCCACAAGAGCTTCACCCTCTCATTCTCAACAACCTTTTCTTCTTCTTCTTCTTCTTCTTCTTCTTCTTCTTCTTCTTCTTCTTCTTCTTCTTCTTCTTCTTCTTCTTCTTCTTCTTCTTCTTCTTCTTCTTCTTCTTCTTCTTCTTCTTCTTCTTCTTCTTCTTCTTCTTCTTCTTCATCATCATCATCATTATCATTATCGATCATCGCACAGTCAGCCAGATATTCAGACTGGATTTGGCATTTTGTCTACCTATCGAGTCCTTACCCAGGACCTGGGATAGGCAGATATGGATGTTTGATGGTATTACAGATATCGTCACAGAATGGAAGCAGTTCCTAGTAAGGCCGCCTTTTGCAATTGACTAATTTCTGATTCTGGATGTTGTTCTTTCCAGAACTGGTGCATTCGTTTTAGATATCCTCCTCTTGTTGGACTTGATCTGTAGTAACAGATCATTATTTCTTTGTTTTCAATCACTGTGTATCTGCGATGGGTAAACACCTTTTTTCCAGTAGTTCTGCAGCTGCTGGCCCTGATTGCTCAGCCAACAGTCCTGAGTCCTGTAACCCATTTTTCACCAGATATCCAGGAACTCCAATATCTAGTGCGGACCTTGTTAACCCGGGCGACATCCGAGCCGGTATGGCATTCTGAAATTTACGTCTCACCATATTTTTTATGGGAGAGACACTCTTTGTCTGACTCCTCTGATGAGACCTGTCCAGTATGGTTGAACCGCTGGCATAGCTCTCATCTTCCTCAGAGTACACAAGCCCCACAACCACGTCAAATTATTGTTATTATTATTTCTCTTGTCCTTCCCATTTGATTGTTCACCACTGTTTCTTCGCATGACTTATTTAGGGAAGACTCCTGCTCCCTTCCAGTTCTGGAGAACTCAGTGTTTACTCAGGAAGTTGGCGTTCCCCTTGGTGCCTTCTACCCCTCCACATCTGGCGATGCTTCTCTTTGCTTCCTCTTGACTGAGATGGTGATGTTGCAGCCCGCAATTCCCCAGGGATCCCATTTAACAGATCTAACCCATTAAATCCATTTTTCACCTCCGCATTATCGTGGTGAGTTCTGTAGAGGTCAGAACTTGCTGATCGAGTGATTTCCTTTTGTTTGTCTCAGAAGGTGTTTGTGATCTGAGCCAAAAAGCAGCCTTCAGACTGCTATTGCTTGGCTAAAGAGAGGGCCTCCATCGTTGCTTGCAGAGCAAAAGGTCAGCCTGACTTCAGTGCGATCTGTCCACGGCTACTTATGCACAGGACCACCACTTAGGCAATTGGGTGGCGACGATATTTACCATCAACATTGGATTTTCTTGGCTGAACGCTCTTAATGGGTCAGCGGTTTTCATTTTCCCATAATACCAGAAGCAGTTTTCCTTCTGGGCTCCTCTCATAAGCTCAGTACTCTGTCAACTGGCTCTTGAAGCCACTTCATAAGAGTCCAACTTCTCCTTCCTCTGTGATTGGAGCCAAGATTCAGATTGCCCCAATATTTACTGGTTTCTCTTGGGGACGCCAAAATTGGTGCCCACGTTTTGCTTTCTATACTCTGCTGTGTTGCAATCACTTCTTGGAGTTTTCCCTTTTAATTCTTCCTCTTATTTTGTTCCATCTCAGAGACTGGGCCAGCTGGCCAATCAGAGAGTTTCCTCAGGTGATGCCCTACTGGTTCCATTACTACTCAGGGGCAACATAAAGTAACAGGGAAATATTTGTTATTACGTTGTATTTCATCTTCAGGAAAAAAAGCAGCATTTGAATGATCTTTTTGGACTCAGGGGCCAAAACAACTTGACCAGATCCTTCATATCTCCTTCGCCTGCCCTCCATCATGACTGTTTCAGTCCATCTTCTGGCCAAACAACAACAATAATAATATGTCGATAAGGAAGACAAAAAAGTCTGGATAGTGGATGTGGCAGTGCCTGGAGACAGCAGAATAGATGAGAAAGAACTGGAGAAGATAACAAAATACAAAGAGCTACAAACAGAAATAGAAAGACTGTGGCAAAAGCAAGCAAGGGTAGTACCAATAGTCATAGGCGCCTTGTGTGCAATTCCAAAACAACTGGAGCACCACTTGAACACCACTGGCATTGACAAATTCGCCATTGGTCAATTACAAAAGGCGGCCTTACTAGGAACTGCTTCCATCCTGCGATGATATCTGTAATATCATCAAACATCCACATCTGCCTATCCCAGGTCCTGGGTAAGGACTCGATAGGGAGACAAAAATGCCAAATCCAGTCTGAACATCTGGCTGACTGTGCGATGATCAATAATAATAATAATAAAGTTTGAAGGGATCTTGGAGGTCATCTAGTCCAACCGCCTGCTCAGGCAGGAAACCCTATACCATTTCAGACAAATGGCTGTCCAGTCTCTTCTTAAAAACTTCCAGTGTTGGAGCATTCACCGCTTCTGGAGGCAGGTTGTTCCACTGGTTAATTGTTCTAACTGTCAGGAAGTTTCTCCTTAGTTCTAGGTTGCTTCTCTTCTTGATTAGTTTCCATCCGTTGCTCCTCGTCCTGCCTTCAGGCGCTTTGGAGAATAGCTTGACTCCCTCCTCTTTGGGGCAGCCCCTGAGATACTGGAAGACTGCTATCATGTCCCCCCTCGTCCTTCTTTTCATTAAACTAGACATATCCAATTCCAGCAACTGTTCCACGAGGCTCTCAGGCCTGCAGTCCCAGGATCCCCTCATCTTTGTCTTCTTGCTGACCGGACCTGTCTTCTTGGCCGGCCACTATTGCTTAAACCTAGAGTCAGTCACGTTTGATGAAGCTAATTCATCTGCCTGTTGCATCTCTGGATGAAATACTGACGATCTGTGTTGGCTGGTTCCCTCCTGCTTATGGATCATGGTGAGGATAGCAACTGATGCAGAAAAACAACTGTTTTTTTCTGGATTACATTCTCAGTGGTATCATGATCAAAGTGAGCTCAAATAATTATGATACAACAAGAAAAGAGAAACTTGATCATTTATCAACATCTGAATAATTCTTTTTTTTTTTTCAACAGAGGGTTCAAGAAAAGGACTTTTGAGCACTCCTGTCAAGTTTTCTGGAGACGTTTTGCCCAAGGAGCAAAATCCCAAGCAGGTTTCTCTTTTATTTCATTTTTCTTTAATGTTAAACTATAGATGAACTTTTAACTCCGTTAATTGAAACCATATTGCACTCATAAGGCACTTGGGAAAAAAAAAAGAAATCAACATTTATATTTCTGTTTGTAGCTTATATTAATAATATTATGTTTCTCCAAAAAGGAAAAAGAAAGAAAACCAAAAAGAACAGTTTTGTAAGCAGATAATCCTTCAAAACTCTAAAACTTGGCTCTAAAAACGAGACCGTTTAATTCAGCAAAATGTGACTCTAGTAACAGACAGCTGAAAAACTGAATCAAAATTGTCCATGAACCAGGAAGGAAGGAAACTGACTGAAAGCAACATTTGGTGGTGGTGGTGGTGTGATACGAGCAGCAAAATTCTCTCAGGGAACCAAATTCCATAATTTTAAAATGAGCTTTTCCCTTTAATAATTCTGCCCCCTTCGGTGCCGCCCGAAAGAGAGGGGGAAAAGCCCATCTTTCCCCATCACAAATAAGTCACTCTGTCCAAAGGAAATGAAGCCCAATTTGGAAGCAGCCCAAGTATCTGAACATGGAGGAGAGCATTAAGTTAATGTAAATAGTTTCTGTTTTGCAAACTGAACTCCAGCAGATGACTATACGTTTTATGCAGAACACATTTAATAATACATGTGTGTGTTATAGGGAGAGAGAGAGAGAGAGAGAGAGAGAGAAAACAAGATCAGAATCTACACCATGTCTAAACACAGAGTATAACACTCTGGCAAGCTTTGCGAGGCCCATAAATTCCTCCGGCAGAGGCTGAACCAGGGGTCTCGCAGCTGGGTCACCGAACACACATCCAGTCAGCTGGGTCATAAAACACAGATTATTCCATCATGCTGATGGAAGCCCAGAGAGATAAAACTACATTTGCCAACCATGCCACGTTACTAAGACTTATTTCAAAGAAAAAATAGGTCCAAAACACTTTTGCCTTGTTTCCTCAAAGAACTGTGGGGCCGCGTCACCCACAAAGTTGCATTTCTACGTGTCCCCCCCAGCTGTATAAAAGGCAGACAATCACAGTCGCTAAAATAAATTAGGACCCCTCCCCTTGCCAACATGGCTGATAATAATGAAAACTTTTATGCAGCTATTGACTAAAGGAGGCAGGAGTCATTCCTGAGTCTGATACGTTGCTGAATTCAGCTCCCCGGATACATAAACAGTGACCCCGTTAAAATGATAAATAAATTAAATCAGTTGATCGCCGATTGCCAAGGTTCATGCAGCTTGAGTTAAGGATATTTCTGTTACATCAGGGGTGTTAACCTGCCGGCCCGCAGGCCGGATGCGTCACGTGGAAGCTCCGCCCACCCCTTGCCGGCAAAAAGAGCCGAGGTGGCACAGCAGTTAGAGTGCAGTACTGCAGGCCACTTTAGCTGACTGTGTTCAGCAGGTCAGCGGTTCAAATCTCACCGGCTCAAGGTTGACTCAGCCTTCCATCCTTCCGGGGTAGGTAAAATGAGGACCCAGATTGTTGGGGGCAATGTAAATATATATATACATTGCTTACTGGTGTACACCGCTTAGAGAGTGCTTGCACTTAAAGCGGTATATAAGTCTCATAAATAAATAAATGGCAAAACCGGCCCGATACGTTGCGCAATGTCACATGAAGTCACGAGTTTGATATGTCTGTGTTACGTTGTCTTAATGCAGTACAATTTTTGTGCATAGTCACACAGAAATGAGACCCATATTATTGTCAGACTCACAGCCCAAGTGAATAATCCACTGGGCTAACACATACAACAGATTTCCTACAAAGATCAAAATAAAACGTCAGATTCTACATTAAAAATGCAGCAAAGAGCAGATGATTGGAGAGAAGCAGAAGTTCAGCAAAGGTTTGCAAAATGCCTGCTGAATTCTCCTTGTGAGAATCACTTAAATATGAGCCAGCCGTGTGCTGCAGCTGCCAAAAAAGCCAACTCAGTGCTGGGCTGCATTAACAGAGGGATAGAATCAAGATCACGTGAAGTATTAATACCACTTTACAATGCCTTGGTAAGGCCACACTTGGAATACTGCATCCAGTTTTGGTCACCACGATGTAAAAAAAATGCTGAGACTCTAGAAAGAGCACAGAGAAGAGCAACAAAGATGATTAGGGGACTGGAAGCTAAAACATATGAGGAACGGTTGCTGGAATTGGGTATGTCTAGTTTAACGAAGAGAAGGACGAGGGGGGATATGACAGCAGTGTTCCAATCTCTCAGGGGCTGCCACAAAGAAGAGGGAGTCAAGTTATTCTCCAAAGCGCCCGAAGGCAGTACAAGAACCAACAGATGGAAACTAATCAAAGAGAGAAGCAACCTAGAACTAAGGAGAAACTTCCTGACAGTTAGAACAATTAACCAGTGGAACAACCTGCCTCTAGAAGCGGTGAATGCTCTAACACTGGAAGTTTTTAAGAAGAGACTGGACAGCCATTTGTCTGAAATGCTGTAGGGTTTCCTGCCTGAGCAGGGGATTGGACTTGATGACCTCCAAGGTCCCTTCCATCATCATCATCATCATTATTATTATTATAGTTGGGTCTCAGCACAATCCCATTGCTTTGAGCACCCACTTCCTTGTCCCTTGGGCTGCCCTCCCCCCAGTCAATGCGAAGGGCACTGCTTAGTCCCATTCTTCATTATCTACCATAACTAGACCTAGCAACGGGGTGTGTTACTCTTACAAATACTGTCAGCAAACACATGCTTAAAGCTACAGCCAGCAGCCAAAGCAACAATGGCATCATTTATTCTTGTTAATTTCAAATTCCAAAGGAGACCGGCCTTCCTATATTCCCTTTTATTCTTTTAATGCGCCATTCTATACTTTTAAACCTTGAGCGTTTTTGACATAATGTTGCTTTGAGCTATAGAAAACAGATGCCAGAGAATATGCATTAAAACATCCCACTTAATCATTTCCAGTCCTGCAAATTACTTACCTCATCTCCAGTCACCAGTTCTTCCCTGGGACTGTGGAAAAGATACTCGTACAATGTATAATGTTGGAATAAGCTGAAAGACAAGAAAGTGGATTCTGAAAGCAATAAATTTCTAGGAGCATTCAGGGTTCACGTTGCTTCTAAAAAAAGGTTCTTTAACTGCAGAAACTAAGGCCCTAAAGCTTTAGCTAAATTTCATAATCCAAAACCAGGTTTTTTTTCTCTCTCTCATTCACTGTTATAAAATCCTGCAGTGAGTTAATAATTCCCACTAAACGAAGAACTAAATCTGCAACGGAATTGTATAGCTGTGATTTGTGATCTGATTCACAAAGTTGTTGTTGCGATGGCGGAAAGCAAGAGGGCACGTCACCTTGGAGGGAAGGCATAAGAACAAATGCATTGTAGTGAGAACTTTGGGACGGAGCAGGGCCATCTGCGAAGGCGCCAAGGCCTCAGAAGCAACTTGACCTCCTTTTGTCAGTCAGGTTTTGCTGGCTCTGGTGGATCTGGGTTGATCCCGTCAGGATGGCCTTGGGATCTGGGCTTTCTGCCAACAGATGACTGCCCTTCTCCCCTCTGAATCTAGGCTGATCATCCAGCTAAGGAATGAGGCAGCTTAGGTAACCTGATATAAACAGATCTACCTTTTGGTCAGACAAGGAATGTACTTGACGTGCATTTGGACTGCCGTGGAGGGAGAAGCTTTTGGCACAACAGGACAAAGGATTGCAGATGTGAACAAAACAACAAGACAGGCTTTTTCGCGACAACCATGTAAGCATCTGAAAGTGATTAATGCAGATGGACCTTCCTCATTTGACTGTTTTCTGGAAGAAAATGTCATCAAAGAGGCTGATGTTGGCGTTACTGCAGCTGATACAAAGGGAACTACAGTAGTGGCCAAAATTGTGGAAACCTTTTGGGAAAAGTGTATTCTTGAGGTTTGATGGCTAATAGCACCACTTTTTTTTTCCTGGAGTAGTACCCTAAAATTATATATCAATGGAAAGATAATTTAATCAAGAACATAATGCAACATAGTTTGTTCAATTATCTGTACTGTATTCTATGAAAAGTTATAGCCAAATAACCAGAAAAAGGAAGCACAACTTGCTTAGGTTGATCTCAGGTAGCTTTCCTTTATCTGACTGCAGCCAATGAGCATGAGTGTTTAGAGAGCCAATCGGGTGTCATCTTGTTTTGGCAATGAGCCAATCAGATCACAGTAGGGTTCAGTGATTGATGTCCTGTATTGAAGCTGAGAGGAGGACATTGGTCAGTGTGTTATGTGATCGCTATCCAGTCGGTTGGGATTTTTTTGTGTTCTTTCATTGAGTGAGCTTGTAAAACATGATAAAATTAAAGTCACGGTGCAAAGAGTTGACTGGTCACCCAGAAAGCAATGTAAAATCGTATTATGAAGTGAACAAGGCTACAGTTATAAAGAAATTAGAAGAAAAATGGGTGGAAACTTAACCAAAGGTGGCATTTCTACTGTACACTTTCCCCAAAAGGTTTCCACAATTTTGGCCACTACTGTAAAGTGGTGGTGGTGGTGGTGGGGGAGAGAGACAGTTACCAATCACTGCCCTGGCCTCACCTGTCCTGGAAAGTGGGCATTTCTCTCTTTTTTCCTTTCAACAACAACAAAAAAAAAAAATCACCAGAACTAGAGGGAACAAGAAATTCTGAATATTCTTGGGAAAACAAAAACCCAAACTCCATCGCTGGAAACAGATCAAGACATCTTCCTGTTGAAGAATCCTGCTGTTTCTGCGCTAGCAAAGACCTGCGCTGAGAGTGGAAGGACCCAGGCGAGCTCAAATGTCCTCTCCATTTTCAAAGCTCCCAGAGGACGGGAAGCAGATTCTTCTTCATTTCATTTTCTGACATTGGCTTCTGCTTTGAAAATTGGCGGACAGTCCCACAGGGCCAGACGTCTTCTACCATTTAAAAGCCAATAAACACTTCCATTTATCCAAGGCAAAGGGCAGGGAAGGGTCTTCGCTTCTGTTGGGGGTCCAGGAAGCATCCAACTCAGGCCATCTAGCTGACCCCCCCTCCACCTTTGAGGAAGAGAAACAAAATAGGGCTTCCTCCCATCTAGGCCAGGGGTAGGCAGCCTTGGCTCTTTTATGACTCGTGGACTTCAACTCCCAGAATTCCTGAGCCAGCCACGCTGAGGGGAAAGGGAGAGGTTTCCAAGCTGAGCTGTGCCGGCAAGGAATTCTGTGAGTTGAAGTCCACGAGTCATAAAAGAGCCAAGGTTGCCTAGCCCTGATCTATACCAAAACCAGGGGTGGGCAACTACACTCCTGTGGACTTCAGCTCCCAGAATTCCTGAGCCAGCATGGGGGAACTATGGCCCCTTCATGACTTGTGGTCTTCAACTCCCAGAATTCCTGAGCCAGCCACGCTGAGGGGAAAGGGAGAGGTTTCCAAGCTGAGCTGTGCCAGCTCAGGAATTCTGGGAGTTGAAGCCCACAACTCATAAAAGAGCCAAGATTGCCCACCCCTGTAAACATAAAAGGTGCCGGTTTCATAGTATCAACCCAAATATGCGCCCTCAAAATATCTTTTTTAAAAAAGCGTCATGTTTGCATGAGAAATGTTAGGGTAAGCCACACATAAACATTTAACCACTTATCCAATTTATTAAAACCTTAATGATTAATTGAGTAATTGATCCATTACCCACTGAAGGCTGTCTAGTTTCACATTATGAGAATTAATGCCATCAACTTAGCAACTAATAATCAATTTATTTTGTTAGTGTAATTACTGGGGGTTCAAAGGGCCACCCACAGTCAACACCCAAAGCAGATTCCTTTATGAAAACAACACAAGGGACCCCTCCCCCAACTTTTTAAGGCCCAACCAGCACTGAAGGGTCACCTCCTCCCAGCAAGGCTAAAGGATGAGGAAGTCTTACCTGCTCTTCACGTAATTGATGATGGCTTTGGCTTGATCTATGGTGAAGAACTCAAACCCGCTGCTTATCTCCGAATTGCTCAGCCCGATGCCAGCCATGGCGCTGGCAAGTTCCTGGATGTTCTCTTCCAGGGTCATGTGATAGGCTGCAATGCAAGGGGAAGAGGAGTGAGCACCTGCGGTTCCATGCGGCTGCAGTGTGCAGAGTTCTTCTGACTCCAGCAAGCCCACTCAGAAGAAAAGCCTTCTGTACACATGCATTGGCTTCCAGACTATGGATCAGGTGAAAACTAACGTGCACATTAAAGAAAAGGCTTTGCATGTTGTTGTTGTTGTTGTTAGTTGCGAAGTTGTGTGCGACCCATCGCGACCCCATGGACAACGTTTCTCCAGGCCTTCCTGTCCTCTACCATCTTCTGGAGTCCATTTAAGCTTCACACCTCCTGGAGTCCATTTAAGCTCACACCTCCACCTCATTCTCTGTCGTCCCTTTCTTCTCTTGCCCTCAATCTTTCCCAATAGAACAGAGTAGAGTAGAGTAGAATAGAATAGAATAGAATAGAATAGAATAGAATAGAATAGAATAGAATTTGTTGTTATTGTTAGTTGCGAAGTCGTGTCCAACCCATCGCGACCCCATGGACAGCGTTCCTCCAGGCCTTCCTGTCCTCTACCATCTTCTGGAGTCCATTTAAGCTCACGCCTACTGCTTCTGTGACTCCATCCAGCCACCTCATTCTCTGTCGTCCCCTTCTTCTCTTGCCCTCCATCTTTCCCAGCATTAGGCTCTTCTCCAGGGAGTCCTTCCTTATCATTAGGTGGCCAAAGTACTTGAGTTTCAACTTCAGGATCTGGCCTTCTAAAGAGCAGTCGGGTTGATCTCCTCTAGGACTGACCGGTTTGATCGCCTTGCAGTCCAGGGGACTCGCAGGAGTCTTCTCCAGCCCCATAGTTCAAAGGCCTCCATTCTTTGGTGCTCAGCCTTTCTTATGGTCCAACTTTCACAGCCATACATTGCAACTGGGAAAACCATGGCCTTGACTATGCGTCCTTTTGTTGGCAGGGTCTCTGCTTTAGGAGACCAGTAGAGGGCAGCAAATAGACACAGAAAATTCTACTGTAGTTATTCTCTGCCCTCTGGTGGCCATTTGTAGTTGTGCATCCACAAGTGTTAGAATCAGTAGGGTTTTTTTTTAAATGTCTGAACAGTACTACTGTATACATATAAGTTATTCTAACTCTGGTGATGGAGAGTGGGTTCACAAAGAGAGGGCTTCATCAATGGTTTGCCATAGAATTTTCTTCCCCCTGCACAAGTCTATCATATTATTTTGCACCATAGTTCAAAGGCCTCCATTCTTTGGCGCTCAGCCTTTCTCATGGTCCAAGTTTCACAGCCGTACATTGCAACTGGGATTTGCATACATAACATAAACATAAAGTGATAGTGGAGGGTGTGGCTTATCAGGAAAAGGCTCCCAAACACGCTGGGACATTCCTATGCTTACTGCCATGTTTATGTTTTGAGGCTGCTCAAAAAGAAGGAGCAGACCTTGGCCAAGCTGGAACCAGGGGAGGGTTATTTCCAGCAGACTGGCTAGGAGGGGTATGAATTGCCCGGCCTCCAAACTGTCCCAGGTAGTGGACAGGGACTCAAGATTTAAGCTCTGCGCTTCCTCACTGGTGCAGATCGTGGTGGTGGACTCCAAGCATGAGATTTTCAGCTGAAATGACTCGAAACAGTTTTCAAGAAAAGATTGAGCCACCATTTGTCTGCACGGGTCCGAGGGTTCCTGCACTAGGCAGGACGATGGAGAGAAGAACTTCCAAAATCTCCTCCAGCCCTAAGATTCTATGATGTGGACATGTTTATACAAAGGACATTTAACCTTTGACTGGACCTCCTTCCAGATTTCACAGGACTTCTCAGTCCTTGTTTATCTCTATAGGTGAGATGCTCTGGGTATCAGATGTTCTTGTGATAGTCAAACAAGGGGCCCTGTTCACTGGAAAGGCCAATTTATCCTCTGCACGGGCTGTGGGGCAAAAGGGGCTGGCCTGCCCTGGCCCACCTCCAAGTAGGTTGGGAGATGTTAGATCTAATGCAGCAGCAGCCTGACCTCAGCCAAGAGCTGAGGAGCCAATCTTTAATTGCTTGGATTTGTTCGTTCAGTTTAAATAGATATATACAATGGCGACGTAAGAATGATGTTTTAGTAAGTGAATTTTAAAGCAAATTCTCAGGATAGAAAGCAGATGTGCACAAGCAGAGATGTCCAAGTTCTTTACCCTAATGGGCACACAGTGATCTTCTTTTGAGTCTTAAGCGTTCAGCATCTGCTGAAAGATGTTTTAATCCCTCCCGGTTCGTTAGATAAATTGGAAGATGGAACATGATACAGGCACAACACCCTTTCCCTTCTAGCTGACCCAGATGCTCTGACACTTTCCATTATATTACAGATAAGGCTGAGGTTCGTATATTAGCAAAGTTATACAAATGTCACTTTTAAAATACAGCTAATTTTAGACAGATTGTAATAACCCTTTTCTTGGAAAACATTCAGCAGAGTGATTTTGATTGTTTCTCCATAGCTCCAGATGGGCTTCTCTGCAAAAGATAAAACACTCCAGAGAACTCCTAAAATGCTGGAGAGTTTTCAGTTCAAGTGCCAAAGTGCCTTGTCACAAATTTCTTCCTAGGCTAGACAAACTCTCTCTTCTACGAGAAATATTGGTTTTTACTATAATGCGATGCCAAGCTGCCTTTGTCAAAGGCTGGCTGATTCCTGTCATGCAATTCTGGCTTTGTTTTTGCTCGAATCCCAGAAGAGAAATCAACACGCCTGGTATTTGCCAAGCAGGAGGGCAAACAGAGTGCTTGCTGATGGGGTAAGTATTGCTCCCCTGAGCAGGCAAGGGGGTCCAGGGAAGGCACTCTGCAGCTTCAGAAACTGCCCGGCCCCAGGGGCTGAACTAACCTCGGATAAGAATCTGTGTCTGTTTGAGCTCTGAAATATCTCAGCAGCAACCGGGTTAGATCCATCTCTCTGCTTCTGGCATTTTTGGGGCAAGATAATTTAAGATACAAGAGCAAACAAAGGCCAGCACAAACTGTGGTTTCCAAATCCATGTTAATTGGGTTCATGTGCTGGAATGCCAGCTGTAATCAAACCATGTTTGTGGCCAGGTTCAGAGGTTAAGCCATGATTTGGCGTAGATGTGAGCAGCTTCTGAGGACTCAAAAGACTCCTATTTAAACTCCCCACTTCCCGGGGGAGGGGCACTGGTGGAGGTGTGCTTTGAGGACAGGGCTATTACTCATTTAGTATGGTTGTAGACCGCTCCCATTGTTACAAATACAAAAGGGGTGGGGGTGGGAACTTCCACCAGACCCCACCCAGGGAAAAGTATATGGAGCCCAACAGTCCTAATCTATTTCTAGAGTTCGTTGTCATAAACAGCTTTGAAATGTCTTGGCATAAAAAAATGGCATAAAAATACAGGGAATAAATAAGCATATTTATATAATATATAAGCATATATATAATAAATAAGCAATGGATGGAAACTAATCAAGGAGAGAAGCAACCTGGAACTAAGGAGAAACTTCCTGACAGTGAGAACAATTAACCAGTGGAACAACCTTCCCTCCAGAAGCAGTAAATGCTCCAACACTGGAAGTTTTCAAGAAGAGACTGGACAGCCATTTGTCTGAAACGGTATAGGTTTCCTGCCTGAGCAGGGGGTTGGACTAGATGACCTCCAAGGTCCCTTCCAACTTTATTATTATTATTATTATTATTATTATTATTATTATTATTATTATTATTATTATTATTATTACATTGTCCTTTCAGGATAAAATTACAATTTTGGGGGGGGGCAGGGACATTCCCAAATAACTCTGCCCCTCTTACATACAATAATCCAAAGGAGAATGAGTACATTCATAGGATGTGGCTGAACTTACTCTCCAGATTATCCAGCAACAAATTCAAGAGAGTCAAGAACCCTCCAATCTGCACAGATGAGAAGTCTAATCCTTTGGCCCACCAAAATCCAGAGACATAATAATCCAGTAATGCAGCTTCCTTCAAATTAGTCAGTCGGTGCTTCAGATTCAGAAACTCTTCCAGACTCCTGCAGTTGAAAAATATCAGAACATCAGAACACAAAAGCAGACCCCCTCTGTGTAATTGTGCCCATTCAATAAGACAAATATTTGCAAATCCAGGAATGAACAGAATAAAAACCAAGGCTAGAAACTTAACCGTTTAAATTTAAGATGCTTTTGGAGGACCAGTTTTCCCCACATGGATTTTTCTGACTGCAGAAATGTGGAATTTTTGAAAATATTTTAACGCCACAGCTAGGCAGAGTCAGTGTCCAAAACTAAATCTGCATTGTATTTGTACTAAAAATTAAATGATATTTTCAAAAACGATAGTAATGACATTCACAGCTTATGGTCTAGAACAGGGGTCTTCAAACTTGGCAACTTTTAAGACTTGTAGACTTCAACTCCCAGAATTCCTCAGCCAGCCAGCCAGCCAGGGCTGGCTGAGGAATTCTGGGAGTTGAAGTTCACAAGTCTTAAAGTTGCCAAGTTTGAAGACCCCTGGTTTGTAGGTCTTTAAAATGTAAACTTTGTTTCATTGGATTTAAACCCATTCACATTTCATTATGAGTTGGCCTGACCAAGAAAATATATTGGAACATCGGACGGTGCAAATAAAAGAAGCTTTGTTTGCATGACTCCTCCTGAGCATCACTTAGATGGGATCACAAAATGGTCTCCTCTTAAGACCCCCCAGCCACGATCTGGGCCTCTTGAGACTGACTTGGAAACCGAGGGGCAGGTCCACACAGTCTGTGACATGTTGAGGAATGTGATTTTGTCCCTAGTGAAAAATGACACAGAAGCTCCACCTCTTTTTAAAAAGGAAGAACACACACACATCACAAGAGCCCAGGCCACAGGGTTGTTCCCCTCACACACAGACACACTCCATGTGCAAACCAACTCGCTGCTGCCTCAGCAGATGATGGGCAGGGCAAGATCTGTCGATGTCCCATCAAACTTACTTCTCAACTCCTGCTATGTCTTGTTCCAACATAATGCTAACCTCAGCAAGTGAGAGAAGTTTCCAAGCCATGGCTTCATCATCTTTATTAATTTTGTCTTCATCCTACAGCGAAACAAAAAGAATTACAGTACAATAGCACCCACACACAAGCAAGACATTCAATTGCAAGGATTTTTTAAAAATTAGGGCATAAAGAAAAACAATGGCAACTGTCAACACCAATTTACTTGATTTAGAAGAGGGGCAGACAGATAAGAGAAGAATAATTGGCTTTGCCTTTGCAACTGATTTTAAAAAAAAAAAAAAAAATACAATTCAATGCAGCAAAGCAGAAATTCTTATTTTTGCTAGGTCACCACTGGCCCTTGAGCAAATTTCAGACACACCCTACAGGCCCGGGCCAGACCTTTGGCAACAGATGTTGTCCCTCCTGCAATCAAGCAAATGAGGATGTAAAACGTGAGAAATTACAAGGAGGCCCCCAGTTACAAAGAGGCAAGCGTTTTGTTATGGTAGTTTTTGGTATCGTTTTTTGCTAACTTTTATGAAAATTCTATCCACACCTCTCAACATATCAGAATCAAAAACAGGGAGCTGTTGGTTTGTTGGTTTGTTTATATCCTCTTCCACCCAAATCTGCTGGCAGGTATGGGTAGCCTAACTGGCTAAGGAGATGGTGCCAAGGCCGAAGTCAGCCACGGGAAGACTGGCTGTCCACAAAGATGCCACAGAATACACCAGGGGTAGGCAACCTTGGCTCTTTTAGGATTTGTGGACTTCAACTCCCAGAATTCCTGAGCCAGCCATGCTGAGGGGAAAGGGAGAGGTTTCCAAGCTGAGCCAGGCTGGCTCAGGAATTCTGGGAGTTGAAGTCCACCAGTCATAAAAGAGCCAAAGTTGCCTACCCCTGGTATAGACCAATCCTCTCCAGGTGGGTCAGACTACAGTCCCCATCATCCCCCCACTGTCTGAATACAATGCAGTCTCCACTCCTACCTATTGGGGTATTTCTACATGGCTGCTTTCAGACATGTCTACTGTAGCTACTTTCCGTTGCTTTCCTCAAAAAGCTTTCTCTCCCTCCCCCCCCCTCCCCCATATACATCTACTCCACAGCCCTGGGATTTCCTAATAAGCAAGGTCTGGGGCGGAGTGAAAAGACACCCCCCTCATTATCCACAGAAGCACTCTAGGGATTTTGGGCCTGTTGGTTCCACCTAATCCAGGGTAGGCAACCTTGACCCTTTGATGACTCGTGGACTTCAACTCCCAGAATTCCTGAGCCAGCACGGCTCAGCTTGGAAACCTCTCCCTTTCCCCTCAGCATGGCTGGCTCAGGAATTCTGGGAGTTGAAGTCCACGAGTCCTAAAAGAGCCAAAGTTGCCTACCCCTGGTGTATTCTGTGGCATCTTTGAGGACAGCCAGTCTTCCCGTCGCTGACTTCGCCCTTGGCACCATCTCCTTAGCCAGTTAGGCTACCCACACCTGCCAACAGACTTTGGCTTGTGGGGAAAGCCAGCATGAATGTGGGCGCCAGGCACCTGGCCAGTTCTTGGCCTTCTCTTCTCTTGGCTTTCTCCCTCCCTCCTTCCTTCCTTCCCTCCCTTCTCTCTTTCCTCCCTGGGGGGGTTTCCCAGAGAGAACCTCTTCTTCTCTGCCCACTGGTGCTGCTGGCTCTTTGGTGCCTTCTGCCCACGAGGGAGGCCTGGTGACGTTTGGTTAAGGCCAGAGGTAGGCCACCTTGGCTTTTTTATGACTCGTGGACTTCAACTCCCAGAATTCCTGAGCCAGCACGGCTCAGCACGGAAACCTCTCTCTTTCCCCTCAGCGTGGCTGGCTCAGGAATTCTGGGAGTTGGAAGTCCACGAGACATAAAAAGAGCCAAGGTTGCCTATCCCTGCCCTAGGCCGCTTTATGACTGGTGGACTTCAACTCCCAGAATTCCTGAGCCAGCCATGCTGAGGGGAAAGGGAGAGGTTTCCAAGCTGAGCCCTGCTGGCTCTGGAATTCTGGGAGTTGAAGTCCACGAGTCATAAAAGAGGCAAGGTTGCCTACCCCTGGAATACACGAAGTGGGAGGGGGGGAGGAAGAAAGAGAGATTTGAGTGAGAAGCGTCTCTGTCCCGCGCGAAGGTCCTGAACGGCAGAAACTTCGCGCGGGACAGAGCAGAGGCGACCCAAACTCCGCTCGGGGATCAAACGGCGACCCCCGCCAGCACCCAGCCCGGCGGAACCGCCCCGGGCGAGGAGAGCGGCGGGTCTGCCCGACTGCCTTCCAGCGCCCTAGACCTGCGGCCCCGTCCCCCGACCCGGAGGATGCCCGGGAAGCGCTACCAGGCTCATACCGGCAGCGCTACCAGGCCGCTCCCCCGCTCTCGCTCCGTCGCCCCAGCTGCCCTGCTCGCCATGTCACCGCCGCCGCTGGGTTGCCGGGCAGCCGGGCCACGCAGCCCCCGCGGGAGAGCCGCCCTCGCGCCGCCTCCCTGCAGCCCGGCCAGGCGGACGAGGCCCCAGCGAACGATGGGGATCCTGCTCGGCCTGAAAGGGCTCGGCGCTCGCGAGGGATGCCCGGGGAGGAGGGCAAAAGCCGGGCTGGCTCTGCCTTCTGTCTCTCCGTCTCTGCCGAACCTCTCTTGCAACCCCCCCCCCCCGTCCCGGGCCACCTCCGTGTGCGAGGCGCCCCGACCCTGGGAAGCATGCAGGAGCTTCAGCCGGTGCAAAAGGTGGCAGCCCAGAGAGGGGTCAGTGCACTCCAGAGGTCCCAGAGCTGTGTGGATTGATGATTGGCTTCCAGGTGAGACTCAAGGTGCTGTTGTTGCCCCCTTTAAGGTCCTTCCTGGATCCAGAGCAGGTTATCCGAAGGGCCACCTTGGCCCCAATTCAAGGTCTGGAGGAAGAACTCCGGATCCCATTTATACACCTGGTGGGACCGTGAAGCGAGCTGCTCAACTCTCAAGAGAAGAGGGAAATCGTGGCTCTCCAATCTTTACAGAGAAGGAGGGTAGGTAGTGGTAACAGGCTTGGAACCTTGAAGACGCCTGCTTTTATGTCTAATCATAATAATAATAATGAGAAGGAGGAGAAGGAGAAGAAAGAGAAGAAGAAGAAGAAGAAGAAGAAGAAGAAGAAGAGGAGGAGGAGGAGGAGGAGGAGGAGGAGGAGAAGAAGAAGAAGAAGAAGAAGAAGAAGAGGAGGAGGAGGAGGAGGGGGAGAAGAAGATGAAGAAGAAGAAGAAGAGGAGGAGGAGAAGAAGAAGATGAAGAAGAAGAAGAGGAGAAGAAGAAGATGAAGAAGAAGAAGAAGAAGAGGAAGAGGAGGAGAAGAAGATGAAGAGGAAGAAGAAGAAGAAGAGGAGGAGGAGGAGGAGGAGAAGATGAAGAAGAAGAAGAAGAAAAAGAGGAGGAGGAGGAGGAGGAGGAGAAGAAGGAGGAGGAAGAGGAGGAGTCTTTTCTGTATCTGCGAGTTAGAATAAAACCCTCACCTAGTCTGCTTTAATCACAGTTCTGCTAGTGCAGTATCATGGCTTTTCTGATCAACTGCTGCAAACACTTGTGCTGGATTTTCTACAATATACCACAGCTCTTTTGCTTTGAGCAAACATTCCATTTTAGCAGCCCACACAATGTAATTTTTCTGGCCCAAACGAGGCACACAGCTTTCCTTAAATTCCATTGCAGCCATTCTGCTAATTCTGCCTTGTTCTTATACTTTCTAAACACAGGCAATTTCTTCCAGCTTTAAATTACAGTGCAGTCCTTAGTAAGCTCTGGGCCCATAACCTGTTAGAGAATTTTAATTTCTCTATTGGTGAAAAAATAAATCAGAAGCTCTCACAGCTGACTGCATTTATCTGATTCAAATAACTTTATATTTATATAAAAATATTTACAATACCATTCTTCTTTACAGCAACATAGCTTAATGAAGACTTCTTACAGAGACAGACCAGAGACAAAACTGAGACTGGAAATCCAGCTCGTAACTCAATAACCTTTTTGCACAGACTCAGTAGCACTTTCTTCACATTGGCTGACTGAGTTACCACATGACTCTTCCTGTTCATGAATATTCCAACAAATATAATAAAGTTGGAAGGGACCCTGGAGATCATCTAATCCAACCCCCTGCTCAGGCAGGAAACCCTGTACCATTTTGGACAAATGGCTGTCCAGTCTCTTCTTAAAAACTTCCAGTGTTGGAGCATTCACCACTTCTGTAGGCAGGTTGTTCCACTGGTTAATTGTTCTAACTGTCAGGAAGTTTCTCCTTAGTTCTATGTTGCTTCTCTCCTGGATTAGTTTCCACCCGTTGCTTCTTGTCCTGCCTTCAGGTGCTTTTGAGAATAGCTTGACTCCCTCTACTTTGTGGCAGCCCCTGAGATATTGGAAAACTGCTATCATGTGCCCCCTCGTGTTTTCTTTTTTGTACAATTTTGATACTGCATTAGATTTAATTGATGGATGAGTAATTCTCTATGACTTTGAGGGAGGGGACTTTTGATCGGTGACATCGTCGATGGTTAACCATGCAGATGAGGCCTAGAAATCGAGTAAAAGTGCAATAAATAAACCAATAATGACTTTGCTGAAAGCCTCCCAGAAGAACGGGACCTGTGTTCAGGAGCTACAGAAGGAATGCTGAGTATGTTAGAAAACTCCCCAGCAATCCCATTTAATTCTCCCCATTTTTCTTCTCTGCCTCACAGCGGACTGTGTCTCTAGCTTAAAAATAGCATCTTTAATTGACAATAATAGATGTCTATTTAGCAGAGGAGGAAATAACAGCCACGATGCCGCCATCCGCTGTAAAGCGTTGCAGGAAATTCGTACATTTGTAGAAATTGGCAAGGTTTTGGCTGCGCCACCAAACAATTGAGCAGAATGCTGCAACGGATTCTGCGAGGCTCCAGAGGATGAGCTCCCAGGTAGCAAATGGGGGGGGGTGTTGGAATTGGGCCTTTGGAGGAGCTGGCAGAAGGTCTGAGAAGCTTGAGCCTTGCAGAGGAAGAGGAGACCCCCCCACAGCCTACAACGATAAAAGTTGAGCGTTGGGTTTAATGCAAAAACACTCACAAGAGAGGTGGGACAGGAGGGCCAAAAGAAGAAGATTTAGGAAGTCACAACCCAGGGAAACGGCTGCCTTTTCACAGACTCTTTGGGTTGGAACAGGCCCTGCTAGAGTCCTCCTGATCCTTTTACAAAGACTATAAAGAGGAAAAAAGCAGAGACATCACCCTGCCAACAAAAGTACATATAGTCAAGGCCATGGTTTTCCCAGTTGCAATGTATGGCTGTGAAAGTTGGACCATAAGAAAGGCTGAGCGCCAAAGAATGGAGGCCTTTGAACTCTGGTGCTGGAGAAGACTCCTGCGAGTCCCCTGGACTGCAAGGCGATCAACCCGGTCAGTCCTAGAGGAGATCAACCCCAACTGCTCTTTAGAAGGCCAGATCCTGAAGTTGAAACTCAAGTACTTTGGTCACCTAACGAGAAGGAAGGGCTCACTGGAGAAGAGCCTAATGCTGGGAAAGATTGAGGGCAAGAGAAGAAGGGGACGACAGAGAATGAGGTGGCTGGATGGAGTCACAGAAGCATTAGGCATGAGCTTAAATGGACTCCAGAAGATGGTAGAGGACAGGAAGGCCTGGAGGAATGTTGGCCGTGGGATCACGATGGGTCGGACACGACTTCGCAATTAACAACAACAACAGCAACATGCAAAGCCTTTTGAATGTACTGTTTGGTAGAAAACAAGCAAGGTCCCCATCTCTCTGCTCTACACATCTCTTGAGGAAGCGAGCAGATGAGTTCTGAGTTAGCTTTGATTTGAGCCGATGTGGAGAACCAAATTTCTGTGGCTTTGTAGCTTCCCTACAGCCAGACAGGTCCTGGGCAGGTCCTGAGCCTCTTTCCAGGTTTGCAGACTCCAGCAGCTGGAGGAAGCCGGCCAAGGAATGAGACATGGGAGAGAATCAGGAGCCTGGGCTGGTGCCAAAGCTGGTGCTGGGCTAAAGAGCAGGAGACATCCTGCTTTGCAAAGCACAAAACCTTCCAAGGCATTAAACGTGGTGCTTAAAAACAAAACAAAACCCCAAAGCATAAATTGAATTCATTGGGACGTTCAATTTTAGCATCAATTCTCAGCTCAAGGAATCCACAAGACTGATTGAAATAAAATAAAACATATGAAAAGCAAGCAAACAAAAAACGCAATGACTGGGAAAAACAGCCCCATTGCCTGATTGAAAGTGCTGTCATGCTGTTATTAAAACATCTTTTGATGGATGGTAAGTGGTGCCTCTAGTTCATAAAGGAACGCAACGGATTTGTCTTAAGAAAAGAAATGGGCTTCATTGTAAAGCTGGAAGCAATCATTCTGATCAGGTGATTGAAATCGCTCGTACAAACATACGCGTTCCTCCTTTTGAAACAGACACCTGTCTGGCTGGGAATCTGATTTAGTGCATTTTTGCCACGAGGATCCAATTCATCTCCAGGCCAAGAAGACAGGCTAATCGAGATATTCCATAGATATTTTTGAATGCATTGTTTTGCTGCCAAAGAAGCTTGTATGTGACAAACATACTTAAAGCTTTGTCAGGAAGGGTTGTGTGGAAAGATTTGTAAATATTGTCAGCATCACGTTTGCACAGAAGGAATCGGATCGGAAAACCCAATATATGTAGATGGACTGGCCGAGTCTTGTGAACGTCAGCCGCAGAAGAGACAACGTCATTTTTCTTGTGGCTCATCTTCTATTAAGGCTGATGTCTGTTTCCACTGCTCATCAATTCCATCTTTCAGGAGCTTTGTAGCGCCCACTCACAGGAACTTTCTTAGCATGAACATGACATTGGCTGACATTAAGGACTTTCTTCAAAAAGGTGAAGTATTTATACCACTTTACAATGCTTTGGTAAGGCCACACTTGGAATACTGCATACAGGTCTGGTCACCACGATATAAAAAAGATGTTGAGACTCTAGAAAGAGTCCAGAGAAGAGCAACAAAGATGATTAGGGGGCTGGAGGCTAAAACATATAAGGAACGGTTGCTAGAATTGGGTATGTCTAGTTTAACGAAGAGAAGGACGAGGGGGGACATGATAGCAGTCTTCCAATATCTCAGAGGCTGTCACAAAGTAGAGGGAGTCAAGCTCTTCTCCAAAGCGCCTGAAGGCAGGACAAGAAGCAACGGATGGAAACTAGTCAAGCAACCTAGAACTAAGGAAAAACTTCCTCACAGTTAGAACAATTAACCAGTGGAATAACCTGTCTCCAGAAGCGGTGAATGCTCCAACACTGGAAGTTTTTAAGAAGAGACTGGACAGCCATTTGTCCGAAATGGTATAGGATTTCCTGCCTGAGCAGGGGGTTGGACTAGATGACCTCCAAGGTCCCTTCCAACTTTATTATTATTATTATTATTATGGATCATCGCACAGTCAGCCAGATGTTCAGACTGGATTTCGCATTTTGTCTACCTATCGAGTCCTTACCCAGGACCTGGGATAGGCAGATGTGGATGTTTGATGGTATTACAGATATCATCGCAGGATGGAAGCAGTTCCTAATAAGGCCGCCTTTTGCAATTGACTAATAGCGAATTTGTCAATGCTAATGGTCTTCAAGTGGTGCTCCAGTTGTTTTGGGATTGCACCCAAGGAGCCTATGACTATTGGTACTACCCTTGCTTGCTTTTGCCACAGTCTTCTATTTCTATTTGTAGGTCTTTGTATTTTGTTATCTTCTCCAGTTCTTTCTCTTCTATTCTGCTATCTCCAGGCACTGCCACATCCACTATCCAAACTTTTTTGTCTTTCTTATCGACAGTTGTTAAGTCTGGGGTGTTATGTTGCAGGTGCTTGTCTGTTTGAATTCTGAAGTCCCAGAGCAGTTTAATTTTATCATTTTCTATGACTTTCTCTATTTTATGATGATGATGATGATGATCATCATCATCATCATCGTCGTTATTATTATTATTATTATTATTATTATTATTATTTCTTAATTAGATGTCTGACCTGGCTCCAAAACCAGAGATCAAACCGAGAAAGAGACACTTTCCTTTGCTATCTTTGCCTTGACAACAGCCATTGTAGGACCCGGCCATTTTTCAATTTCAGTTCCTGTAGTTCAATTCAGTTCCTGTAGCTGAAGCTGATGCTGAGCTGACTGATCAGATGGGATTCTAGCAAAGCTAAATACCACGGCAATAGTACCACAACTGGACTCATCTACAGGAAAGTATCTCTGCTATTGTAATCTTTCCAGGCCATTAGGCAGCAGAATGCAAACCTACCCGTTTCTTGAGAGTGTTAGTCATTTTTTAAAAAAGGATTTGAGAAGGAGAAATTCCTTGGTTTTTTCCCATGCAGCCTCCTTTCTACATCAGACCCCGGGGTGAAATGATTGATCTAAAATATAAACAGGAAACTGCTCAGTCAGGACGAGTTATTTCCTAGAGGGATTTTTTTTTTTCTAGCTCATTTTCTATTTTGCGAGCGTAATTCAATACCAGCGTTTTGTAGCCTATCTCCCATAATGGAATATATCATTAGTTTTACAGCGAGATGTGTTGATTCTCACTAGATCTATGTGGCATCCTTCTAATGGGTTTTTAATAGCAACCATGAAAAAAGAGGCAACTTTCTCAGATCAATAATATGATTCGAGCTTCGCGCTGTAAATGATTCAAATCTTAGCAGGAGCTTCTTGCCTCTGCCTCTGCCTTGCAGACCCCATCCCGCCCTTTTGCATTTTAGCCAGGGAACTGGGTGATGAGGATTCACCAATTTTCTCTTATGTTCTCCAGCAAGCCTGTAGTAGATATTTATGCACCTCCTTGGGGAGGAGGGCAGAACTGCCTGAGACAAAAGAGCCTGGGAAGGCTTTTCCTGTTGGATTCATTCTCAGAGTGCTTAGGACAGTGATGGCGAACCTTTTAGAGACCGAGTGCCCAAACTGCAACCCAAAACCCACTTATGCATTGTCGGGTGCCGGGTGGGTGTGGCCCATTGGGGGTGTGTGGTCCATTGGGTGGGTGTGGTCCATTGGGTGGGCTTGGCTGCAGTGGTAACAGCAGACTGGGTGGGACTAAAAAGTTCAATCAATTCCAACTTTGCAAGATCTTTTTTTTTCCCCACAAGAAGTTGAAATTGACTGATTGATTGAACTTTTTGGGGGGAGGACATGGTGGCGGAGGCCTAAAGCAAAAAGGTTTTATAAAACGCAGCTGAAGGCCTAGGACTGGGGCGACAGCGCGCGTGCCCACAGAGAGGGCTCTGAGTGCCGCCTCTGGCACCTGTGCCATAGGGTCGCCACCACTGGCTTAGAACTTCCTTGGTGGTAAAAGGACCAGATAGAGAAGAAGCGTGATATTGATGTGATTATTATTGGCAGAAATTTTAGAAAAATCTTTATATTGAATTGTTACCTACCAAATGAATGAGAATTGTATTAATTTAAGGTTGCAAAGAGAATATTGTTGGGAGCAGAGAAAATCAAGCAAAGCTATTTTGTGGACTTTGGAATGCAGAAACCGACTGCTAGTGATTACTTTGTAAACATAAAATGAGACAACACATCGTTTACCAAATATCAAGAAGTTTATATGAAAAATCAATTATATATATGTGCAGAAAGTTTTTCAGACAGACCGGTCTTATTGATTACACCTTGACATTTTTAACTGCTATACTGCAGTTTTACTTTTTACAATCTCTTTTGCTTTGCAGCCCCCCAACTAGGAGCGTTAAGCAGGCTCAAGTCGCAACTGCGAAACATTACAAATCCATGCCATTTTTAACTGCTATACTGCAGTTTTACTTTTTACTTTACAAAAAAAAATGTCAAGTTGTAATCAATCAGACTGGTCTGTCTGAAAAAAATCCTGCATATACTCCCTTGATTCACTGGCAAAGAGGGGAGGAGAGCCTGTAGCTTGGTGGTTAAATCACTGCCTAGTATGTAAACTGCCCAGGTTCGAATCACATAAAGGGTGTGGCTAACTGAAGAGAGTTAGAATGAGTTAGAGTCAAAATGGCCATCTTAGTCTCCCAATTTAATTCTTTAACTCTTTGTCAGAAAAAGGAATTTGGATATATATATATTAAAATTTGGATTGCTAACAAAGAATTAAGGGAGGATGGGATAGCTATTTCGAGTTTCTTAACTCTCTTCAGCCAAACTTACCCTTCTGAGATTCGAGCCTGGGCTGTGTGCATATTTGGGCCGACATGTAGGTAGCACGAGAAGCACGAAGCTGAAAACACCAGCCTGAAGATGCCGAATGGGACTTCGTCGAAACGTCGCCAAGACACTTCCAATTTTACGCGGGAGAAAATCCGAACAACCAAAGACCTACATACAAACACCCGCGAAAACCTCAGAAAATATATATATATATATATATTGCTCAAAAAAATAAAGGGAATACAAACATATAGGATCCTATATGTTTGTGTTCCCTTTATTTTTTTGAGCAGTATATATTAAAGTTAGTTTGATATTATCCTGGTGTTCGAATTTATTTATTTTTATTGCATGGCTTTACCCAGGATTCGTATTTTTAATATAATTATATATATATGTAGGTCTTTGGTTGTTCATCTTCAGGCTGGTGTTTTCAGCTTCGTGCTTCGAGCAGCAATTGCTGCTCGAAGCACGAAGCTGAAAACACCAGCCTGAAGATGACGAATGGGACTTCGTCGAAACGTCGCCAAGACACTTCCAATTTTACGCGAGAGAAAACCCGAACAACCAAAGACCTTCATACAAACACCCGCAAAAACCTCAGAAAAAAAAATATATATATAGTAAGCGCCTAAGTAAGTGTCAGCTGACAGAAGTGAGGAGAACCTGTGGCCTAGAGGTTAATACAGCTGCCTAACATGCAGGCTGCCCAGGTTCGAATCTCGAAAGGGTATGGCTAGCTGATGAGAGTCTATCTATATCTATCTATTCTCTCTATCTCTCTATCTATTTCTATATCTCTAATCTCTATCTCTGTCTATCTATCTATCTATCTCTATCTCTATCTCTCTATTTCTATATCTCTATCTCTGTCTATCTATCTATCTATCTATCTATCTATCTATCTATCTATCTATCTATCCATATCTATCTATCTATCTATCTATCTATCTATCTATCTATCTATCTATCTATCTATCTATCTATCTATCTATCTATCTTGCTGCAGTGGCCATCTCCTGCTTGTCCTCCTTCTCCCCCTTTCCAATTGGAAAAGACCCCAATGGAAGCATTCCATACGCCAAGGCCTTGGAGAGCCACTTGAGGGAGAGTGGTAGAGGAAGAAGGGGGATGTCCTCAGGACCTACTTTGTGCCACCCAGGGGGATTTCATGGAACGTCTCTGTGATGTGAAGGAGAACTGGGAAGGAAGATAGCCTAGGGAGACCGCTTGGTTCCCCAGCTCTCCAACTCAGATCTAGGCAGAAGCTGAATTTGGGAAGAAGAATGGGAGATTTCATCGACATTGCAAATCCAGGACAATCCCTGGAAAATTACCCAGCTCACCTTGCACGATTGCTAAAATCTTTATGGGTTTTCGTTGGCTTCTGCTCTCTTCTTTAACCCGAGGAGGTCTTTTAAAGATCATTAGCCTGAACTTCAGTGCCAACCTTAGTTTGCTGTTGGGAGCCCTCCGGAGTCGCTTAAGATGGGCAGCCAGATAAGTCTTTTTAATAAATAAATAAATTTGGGATTAAAAAGAAATATTTTTTAGAAAAACAGGAGAAGAATACTTTAAATTAAGAAATAGTTAGATGTAACTTCATTCTCAAAATTGAATCAGGAAGGGATGGATGGATGGAGGGAGGGAGGGAGGGAGGGAGGAAGGGAGGAAGGAAGGAAGGAAGGAAAGAAGGATAGAAAGGAGACAGGGAGGAGGGAGAGAAGGAGGAGGAAGAAAGGAAGGAAGCAAGCAAGGAAGGAAGTCCTCAGCTTCCTTTTCCAGTGCATAAAACAGGAATAATAACGGTTGGCAATCTGCGTATGTTGCAAAGTGGTTTGCAGATATTAATCATCCTGTGTTTTTTGGAATCAGCTGAACCCAAGTCATTACAGAATTAGTCCAGCCCACCCATCCCATCCCAATTATGTGAGTGAATCCAAAACAATTCCTGAGAAGACGCTTAAAAATCATGCTTGCTACAACTGCAGGATATTTAAAACAAGGAAATGAGAGACTATGCAAAAAAAAAAAAAAAAAAAATAGGGTTTAATTACAAAAAGCCTTTCTTACAAATGAGGCAAGATATTAAAACTATTATTTAAAGACCTCTGTCCTGAAATGATGTGTTGCATTAAGCGTTGTACAGTAACCTAATAAAGCTAACAAATTGCAAATTGCAATTGATTTGAATGGATTTTTTTTTATGTCTGACTATCTGCAGCCTTGCAGCCACTATCATTAAAAATAATACTGCCCCAGCTATAAGAAGCATCCATCATTGTGAATCATAAATGCAATTCAAAAGTCAATGAATCCTGAAGAATTAAAGTGAAATATTTATGCCCATCTGAACTTCTGAAGAAGAACGATGTGCTTGCTTTTTGAAGAACAACCAAATGCTGAGGATTCATTTTTCTTGCCAATTACCTCTTCTTGTAGGGTTTTTTTTTTAATGGATTCTGGATCCGTCACCACTGCAATATAATTTCCAACTGAATATATAATGTGCCTCGATTTTTCTACCAGCACTTTATCATCCCGATTAACAATAACACAGGAAAATATAGCGACACCCAGAATTTAGGTCAGCTCCACTGCTGTAAATCTATTCCAAAACATTATATAGAACCTGTAAAAATAAATGTTGTGTACTTTAAAAAGTATTGTGCCTATCTATTTGGTGTTTCCTAGTAAGATTCCATTAAAGTGTTCAAAAAGTGCACGGTCCAAACAAAATTTGCTTTCAGTGCCATGGCTCTGGACTTAAAACATTGCAGCATAAAAGGCTAAACAGACTATTGTCTGGGTACATATGTTCAGTTAACAATAGTTGATATAGTAATAAGTGTAATAAATGATAATCATAAACAGTATCAATTAGTTAATGCATATCATTCTTCTTACTAATATATATTCAAAATAACATATCACATTCATTTCTCACTTGTTCGTTTTCTTAACCATTGGTAAAAAATTATCCCATGTTCTAAAGTAAACTGAATCTTCTTTCTCTTTAATCTCTAAGGTCAACCTATCCCAGGGGTAGGCCACCTTGGCTCTTTTATGACTCATGGACTTCAACTCCCAGAATTCCTGAGCCAGCCATGCTAAGGGGAAAGGGAGAGGTTTCCGAGCTGAGCCGTGCTGGCTCAGGAATTCTGGGAGTTGAAGTTCACGAGTCATAAAAGAGCCAAGGTTGCCTACCCCTGACCTATCCATTTCTGCACATTTCTAAGATTTTCTGAATTAAAACCTCTTCAACTGATAAGTTTTCATTTTTCCAATATTGGGCAAATACTAGTCTCGCTGCTGTCAGTGTATGCAATATTAAATATTCATTCTCCTTCTCATACTTAGCTTCAGGATCTTTTGATCTCATGAACAGTTAAAGACATTCCCATGTGCTTTGGAAACATATCTTGTCTTCCAGAATGAAAAGCTCCCAATATGAAACGGAAATACAGTTGGATCCTCCAGGTCTTGCAGAGGCTTCTTCAGTTCCACTTGTTTGGGTTCAGACGAGAAAGCGTACACCCACAAAGGGAACCTTGGCTATGGCTGACTTTCTTTGTGACTCACCCGTGCTTTGTATCTGCAATTGAAATAGGACTACCTTGATTAGAGAAAGGCAAGAAGCAACGGAGCTGATTTCTTTTCACAGTCTAGGTTTCGATTTATTTATTTTTTATTTTGTAAAGGACCCATTGTTTTTAACGAGCACTGACATTTCCCACAACAAAATATCTTTGCGGTTCAAGGAAATTGGCAGGCGTAAGTCCATTCACATCATTCAGTTCATTGGGACTGTGGATTTAATTCAATCAGAATAATGACTTGAATTCAGAAGATCAATCTGGTTTGCTCGGATGCCCAAAGTGATTCGATCTGAAGGAATTAAATCAGTCAAATGTGATTTGGTCCAATTTGGATGGAAATATTTATATTGGCCCATAACAGGGGTATCAGAATGAATCTGAACTGAATAGTAGTAATAGTAATAAATAAATAAATAAATAAATAAATAAATAAATAATAATAATAAAGTTGAAAGGGATCTTGGAGGTCATCTAGTCCAATCTCCTGCTCAGGCAGGAAACCCTATACCATTTCGGACAAATGGCTGTCCAGTCTCTTCTTAAAAACTTCCAGTGTTGGAGCATTCACCGCTTCTGGAGACAGGTTGTTCCACTGGTTAATTGTTCTAACAGTCAGGAAGTTTCTCCTTAGTTCTAGGTTGCTTCTCTCCTTGATTAGTTTCCATCTGTTGCTTCTTGTCCTGCCTTCAGGCGCTTTGGAGTATAGCTTGACTCCCTCTTCTTTGGGGCAGCCCCTGAGTTATTGGAATTGATTTGGAGGCACCTGGTTTGATTCAATAAACTGAAATGAATCTTTGTTTCAGGTCAAAAACTGAGATTAATTTAGAGTGGATCCAATTGCCTTCAAACTGATTCCTGAACCAAATATTGACATTGGTCTTCCCTATTCCTTAGTCTTTGGCTCCTTCCTGATGGGACCTCCTCTCCAATTATCCACAGAGTGGGAAACTTGCAAAAGACCTCATCATTCTTCACCCCGCTCACTTCCGCAGATGCCACCCCAGCTCGATTCAGAAGGAACAGCACATCCCACAGCCCCATTAGGGAATCATGGATACTATCAATAAAGGGCGCCAATAAAGCAGGTTTCCTAAATGTAAAGCAAGGTGATCTTTGCATTCAGATTTATTGCGTAGCTAAACTTGGAAGCAGCAAAGTAGCTTTTTAATTATTTCAGATCCGGCTTCCAAGGCGCAGTTAACATTATTGTTAATTATTGCACCATATTTTATCTCCTGCCAAAAATTGCATCCAGACATCATTGGTAAAATGGTAATTATGCTTCTGAATATTGCTGAAAACTGATAATGTTGTAAGATAGAGTGGGTGGAAGGAATTGCTTTGGACGGACAATGGGGAGCTGTTCCATTTATTATGTACTGGAATATTCAGTATAATCCTATAACTCCAGAAGGGCATTTTTCTGTAAAGGTATTACGCTAATACAAATATTTTTCTCATTAAATGAAATGATTGTCTTCAGTGCAAACTAGGCTGTAAAGGTGAGCAAGCAGCTCCCCTCAAGTGGAAAAAGAACCCCTGTAGCAATTGTAGGGAATTTTTAAAAATGTCAATTTTAATAGTTACATTATATTTCAAGGCTTCCTTGCTGTGGAATTGTATCCTGAAGTGAAGAATAAAACTAGTAGCTCGGACTGTTTGTAATTAAGAACTATACCTAACCACACAATTTCTCCTGCTGGTAAATAAATGTTTTTTTTTTTTTGAAAAAGGTGCACTTGGAGAAAAAAAAAAGGCACTCTGAAGAATACAATAGGGTCTTCTGAATCACTTCAAACAAGCACTTTCACTGTTGTGCTGGTACGCAGATCACTCCAACAGATTTAACACGTGTCTCCGTGATGGACACACAGTGGAATATACAAGCCAATGTGGAGAGTTTTCAGAAAAATAATCCAGGGCAGGAAAAACGGAGATGTTAAAAAATCCTCAGTGCACAACTCAACTTCTAGTACAACACACAAGCATGAAAAATAGCTTGATGGGAAAGAAGAGAGGAGATGGGCTGGATCATTCATGTTGTGTGAATTATTTGTCTTACACAAGAGTAACCTGTTTACTGTCCAGGGCAAAGCTAATCTGATGCATTTGGTTCATTCCCTATGCCAGGGGTAGGCAACCTTGGCTCTTTTATGACTCATGGACTTCAACTCCCAGAATTCCTGAGCCAGCAAGGCTCAGCTTGGAAACCTCTCCCTTTCCCCTCAGCATGGCTGGCTCAGGAATTCTGGGAGTTGAAGTCCACGAGTCATAAAAGAGCCAAGGTTGCCTACCCCTGCCCTATGCTTATCAGAAGTGGCTTGTAGCCATGGGTTTCTTTTGATTTGGAAATATCTTTCTCTCTCTATAAATGTAGACTCAGTTTAATGTAAATGAGGTGGTATGTCCAGGTGAGGTTTGGGTCTCTCCTCAGCAGATGGTAGCCCCTGGTTGCCCTTGGCTGAGTTAGAAGCTAAGCAGGATTAGGCCTGGCTTGAACTTGGATGGGAGACCTCCAGGGAAATCCAGAGCTATAGATGACATTGAAAGTGGAACAAGACTTGCAAGAAGGCAGCATCAGCCAACTCCTCCTAAAGTAGTGGCCAAAATTGTGGAAACCTTTTGGGGAAAGTGTACAGTAGAAATGCCACCTTTGGTTAAGTCTCCACCAATTTTTCTTCTAATTTCTTTATAACTGTAGCCTTGTTCACTTCATAATACTATTTTACATCACTTTCCGGGCAACCAGTCAACTCTTTGCACCATGACTTTAATTTTATTACATTTTACAAGCTCACTAAATGAAAGAACACAAAAAACCTCAACCAACTTGATGGTGATCACATAACACACTGACCAATGTCCTCCCCTCAGCTTCAATACAGGACATCAATCACTGACTCCTACTGTGATCTGATTGGCTCATTGCCAAAACAAGATGACACCCGATTGGCTCTCTAAACACTCACGCTCCTTGGCTAACATCAGATGAAGGAAAGCTACCTGAGATCAACCTAAGCAAGTTGTGCTTCCTTTGTCTGGTTCTTTGGCTATAACTTTTCATAGAATACAGTACAGATAATTGAACAAACTATGTTGCATTACGTTCTTGATTTAAATTATCTTTCCATTGATTTATAATTTTATGGTACTACTCCCCCCCCAAAAAAATGGTGTTATTAGCCATCCAACCTCAAAAATACACTTTCCCCAATCGGTTTCCACAATTTTGGCTGCTACTGTCTATTCTTGCCTCAAGATAGAGGTGTCCTGGAGGTGAGTTGGATGAAGGAACTTTGTCTGATCCTTAAATCCTGAGCACCGGGTGCCTCAGTCTCCCCAGCATCAAGCTCACTCCCTGCTGGAAGTCTGGACCTTGGGTGGGCTCTGCTCTCGCAGAATCTTGCCCTCTTTTCCACAGCTGTCATCTGCAAGCTAGGGTTGGTGCAACTTCCTCTGTCTTACATAAACATCCCACACCATTCTGTCTGGCCTGGAGGAAGTTTGTGGAGGGAAGTGCCAGTGACGCACACATGGACAGGGCATCCAAATGGGAGAGCCCCCCCCCCAGGAGAGAGAGGAAGCCTCCCACCCTGAGAACAGTCTCTGTGTCCTTTTTTTTGTTTTTGCACCATTTGAGTGCCACTGAGCAGCCCATCGCGTATAGTACATCTAAAAAACTGTTAGCTCTCTCAGTGTCTGCAGCGTTTATTTTGGGTAAATTCCATACTGAATAAAAGCCATTCTTTCAATGCGACATTCAGAGATGACCGAAGGGGCCCCGGAGGCATTCCTTAGGTGTGGCTCCATTCCAACAAGGAGTGTTAATATGATGTATAGATTGAATGTATGTTGTATTTCCACTTTGGGTTGCAGAGGGAATAAAACCTGCAGGACTCATGCTTAAAGTCATTGGTTTGGTTGGATCCCTTGTATCTTGTAGAGAAGAAAAGAGAGGGAGAAGAGGAGGGGAGAGGAGAATAGAGAAGAGAAAAGGGGAAGGAAGAGGAGGGGGGGAGAAGAGAAGAGAAGAGAAGAGAAGGAGAGGAGAGAGAAGGGGAGGGGGGGGGAAGAGGAGGGGAGGGAGAGAAGAGGAGAAAAGGGAAGGGAAGAGGAGGGGAGGGGAGGGGAGAGGAGAGGAGAAGAGAAAAGAGAAGAGGAGGGGAGGGGAGAAGAGAAGAGAAGAGAAGGGGAGAGGAGAAGAGAAGGGGAGGGGAGGGGAGGGGAGAAGAGGAGGGAAGGGAGAAGAGAAGTGGAGGGGAGGGGAGGGGAGGGGAGAGAGAAGAGAAGAGAAGAGAAGAGAAGAGAAGAGTCTGGTCACGCCCTGTTCAAGAGTGAAAATGCAGTTTTTGTTGGTAATCAACTACACAAAGCCAAATAGAAAACTTCAGATACAGGATATCACGCTCTGCTTGACAGGTCCATAAACTCAGAGGGTGTTTTTTCACCTTTCTCTCTATGGGCCTTAAGGGCAAAGAACCAGAGACCAAGGAACCACAGACGAAATCAGAATCAGCGGATGCTGTAATCACAGGAGGTGATGGCAAAGACCCTCTTCAGCTGCCCAGACTGTGTCCCAGAGCTCTTAGGCCAGGGATAGGCCACCTTGGCTCTTTTTATGACTCGTGGACTTCAACTCCCAGAATTCCTGAGCCAGCCATGGCTCAGCTTGGAAACCTCTCCCTTTCCCCTCATCATGGTTGGCTCAGGAATTCTGGAAGTTGAAGTCCACCAGTCATAAGAGAGTCAAGGTGGCCTACCCCTGTCTTAGGAAGAAGAGAGAGAGAGAGAGAGAGAGAGAGAGAGAGAGAGAGAGAGAGAGAGAGAGAGGGAGAGAGGGAGGGAGGGAGGGAGGGAGAGAGAGAGAGAGAGAGAGAGAGATCCCAGGGAACTTTCCATAGGTTGGTTTGGGGCATCTGCAAGAGATGTCGCAAAAGACAGTCTGGAGAAAGAAGATGGCCGTTGGACTTACTGATAGGAATCTAACTGGAAAAAACCTGAAAAGTCATCTGTTTGGACCAAAGTGCTTTACCAAGTCCTGTGCCTGGGATCACAGGTGGCTCAGCGTTGAAGGAAAACATCTCGTTGTTTCATGAATCCTAGGTTGGAGGGATGTGGGAATCCAGGTTTTGCCTCTTCTTATGACAACTTTGAACTGCAGGTGACCCAGTACAGAAATAAACCTCTAAGCTGCATCGTATTGGATTGTCTTTCATAGCCCCCTCCTTATCCTTGTTTTCTTTTGATGGAGCAGGCTTTCTGGATCAAGCTTCTCCTTCTGGACTTCTCACCACAATCCCCAAGGCTGCCTCTCTCCATCAAGGGCGTCCGAGAGAAGGGACGGGGGTCTTGATGACTCAGGTCAGGGGAAAAAATGGAATCTGGGCTTTAAAAGGATGCTTGGGTCCATTTCCTCCAAAACTCGGCGTGCATCAGCCAAATCATTGGTTCCATCGTCAGGTTTGTGACAGAGGATTTTGACTGACATCTCTTTTTTTGACTTCAGGAAGAAAAAGCAGATCTTTCTGCACTGGAGGAAATGGGCACAACACACTAGGACCACCACCACTCCCCACCACCCACCCCCTAGGCAGGGACACCCATTTCAAATTCCACGGTGAGGTGGCAGGAGAGGAATTAATCCTATTCACCGTGCAAGATTGGAAAAGGGAGGTCAGAGTCTTCTCTGTACGAAGAGATGGAGGAAAAAAAAAAAAAAAATTCCCAGGCTGGTTCATTGTAAAGAAGAAGAAAGATAATGACATGTATCTACACGGTGCTGCAGGCTGTATAATATGCTCTGGTTTTTTTTTTTAATGGTCCACATTAGAATTTCCACACAGAGCCAGGCAAAGCTTTTTTATTATTGATAGTCTGTCGTGCAGTAACAACTGAATGCATTATCTAAAAGACGGTTTGGGCTGGTTTAATTGGCATGTCTTCACCAGGGTGTTGATTAAATCATGGAACGGGGATTCCAGCTCCATCTGGGAGGGACAGGTGGGACTTGTTCCCAATGCTTAACTAACCTAGAGAAAGGGATCACCTGAATTAAAGTCCATACCATGTACAGGTATAGTATAGGGGGTACCTTGCTCAGTAGTAGTAACTGTGAGAGGGATCTCGGAGTCCTAGTGGACAATCACTTAAATAGGAGCCAGCCGTGTGCTGCAGCTGCTAAAAAGGCCAACACAGTGCTAGGCTGCATTAACAGAGGGATAGAATCAAGATCACGTGAAGTGTTAATACCACTTTAGAAGGCCTTGGTAAGGCCACACTTGGAATACTGCATCCAGTTTTGGTCACCACGATGTAAAAAAGATGCTGAGACTCTAGAAAGAGTACAGAGAAGAGCAACAAAGATGATTAGGAGACTGGAGGCTAAAACATATGACGAACGGTTGCTGGAATTGGGTATGTCTAGTTTAACGAAGAAAAGGATGAGGGGGGACATGATAGGAGTGTTCCAATATCTCAGGGGCTGCCCCAAAGAAGAGGGAGTCACGCTATTCTCCAAAGCGCCCGAAGGCAGGACAAGAAGCAATGGATGGAAACTGATCAAGGAGAGAAGCAACCTAGAACTGGGGAGAAACTTCCTGACAGTTAGAACAACTAACCAGTGGAACAGCCTGCCTCCAGAAGCGGTGAATGCACCAACACTGGAAGTTTTTAAGAAGAAACTGGACAGCCATTTGTCCGAAATGGTGTAGGGTTTCTTGCCTGAGCAGGGGGTTGGACTCAATGACCTGCAAGGTCCCTTCCAACATCATCATCATCATCACCACCACCATCATCATTATTATTATCTCCTCTTTAGGGGTTCAGTCAAAAACTGGTGGGGCAGACCTTTGCCCCAGAAGCCAGAGGAGTCAGGCTGGTAGTTTACAAGCCTCTCCCCAGCTCTCTTCTTCTGGGGCAACTCCAGGAAGAAGGCCGAGTCCTGCAAAGGTACAAAGAGAAGGGGACATATGGTGAAGGGCTGGGCATGGTGAAGGGACCCCCCACTTCTTTCAATCCTCACTTCAGAAACCCAGACCCTGGAGCCATGGGGGGGGGGAGGAGGAGGAGAGCAGAAGAGGAGAAAGGGCAGGAATGGGCACTCCTTTCGAAAACGCATTTACAGTTATCTGGGGCATTGAAATTTTTAAAAAGCAAAACAAACAAACAAACAAACAAACAGATAAAAGATAGGCCCGAAGCCTCTGGCAGGCTTGGCGCACATATTTCAATTCTTCTTTCCTGTTTCACTATGGCCCCAGCTTGATAGGACTTAACTGCTGTCTCGTGTGGTGCCCGTGTGGGCCAAAGTGTCCATGGACTTGTCCTCTGACACTCCCCCCCTTGATTTTAATTTTTCAATTTCTGACTGGCTGCACCCTCTGGCAGTCTGGAAGTGAAATCACAGGTGCATCCAGGGTCCAAAAGGTCTGCCACCTTCCAACCTCTTGTGCTTCACTACGTTGGCTTGGCCAACGAAGACCTGAACAACCAGCCAGCTCTGCCTGAAGATGGAGAGGTTCCTCAAGGAAACACAATATTATTGCTGTTGCTGTTAGTTGCGAAGTCATGTCCGTCCCATCGTGACCCCACAGACAACGTTCCTCCGGGCCTTCCTGTCCTCTACCATCTTCTGGAGTCCATTGAAGCTCACACCTACTGCTTCAGTGACTCCATCCAGCCACCTCATTCTCTATCGTCCCCTTCTTCTACTGCCCTCCATCTTTCCCAGCATCAGGCTCTTCTCCAGGGAGTCCTTCCTTCTCATTAGGTGGCCAAAGTACTTGCATTTCAACTTCAGGATCTGGCCTTCTAAAGAGCAGTCAGGGTTGATCTCTTCTAGGACCGACTGGTTTGATCACCTTGCAGTCCAGGGGACTCGCAGGAGTCTTCTCCAGCACCATAGTTCAAAAGCCTCAATTCTTTGGCGCTCAGCCTTTCTTATGGTCCAACTTTCACAGCCATACATTGCAGCTGGGAAAACCATGGCCTTGACTATATGTACTTTTGTTGGCAGGGTGATGTCTCTGCTTTTTAGCATGCTGTCTAGATTTGCCATAGCTTTCCTCCCCAGGAGCAAGGATCTTTTAATTTCTTGGCTGACTCCATCCAGCCACCTCATTCTCTGTCGTCCCCTTCTTCTATTGCCCTCAATCTTTTCCAGCATTCGGCTCTTCTCCAGTGAGTCCTTCAAGAACATTTCTGTAGCTTTCAAAATACATTAAAACTTGTGCTGGGAAGGAAAAAGGAGCCTTTCAATTCATTCAGTTATTTAAAGAAGTGGAGGTTTAGTTTTTCTGTGACGCCTCTTCAGTTGTGTATAGCAGAGCAGCGGTTTTAGCTAGCTTTTTGTTCCTGGTATAAATTTGTTCCCAGAGCCCAGGCTCGGCTCTAACCCACCACACACAGGCTCACAGACACACTTTTGTCTTGCTTCAGAGGGGAAGCACAAATGTTTAGATTCTCATTAAGGGTGTACAACCCACAAAAAGACTCTGGATCAGTGACATGTATTTTTTTTTAAAAAATATATATTTTAAAATACACATCCTACACAATCGTACTTTTGTACAGTGCAACCGAGGTCTGAAGAACAGTTAGTTACGGCTGAATAAAGGATCCAGTGCTCACTGACAGTCCTTGCATTAGTATAATTTATGCATTCATAAAACTTTTAATAGATAACTTATTTTCAAAAAGTCCGTGGCAATAACAGAGCGAATCAGCAGCCTGTCACTCCTCATAATTCTCGCGCCTCCCAGATTCACAGCCTTCCATTTTTTTATGCTGGCTATTTTGGGTGGGAAGGAACAATTCATTAGTCGAAGTTTCACAAGTTGACTAATCAGGAGCCTCTCCCAATTGCAGACTCCTAGAAATCATTTCTTCTGGTTGTGGTTTACGGTAATCTGCAAAGCGTTAGTCACAATACTTTGACTCGCCTTCTGAAAGCCACTTGCTCCGGCAGCCTGGCTGAAGAATAATGCCCAGGAGCTGTTCTTGCCCCATTCCGCTCTTGCCCTGCAGCAAGCCGGCTGGTCCTGAGGAGCAGAAGGGCCCCTGCCTGCTGCCAGGGTGGCTGTACCCCCCCTCCGCCATTTCTGGGTTCACTATTCTTCCTGTTTCAAAGGTTCCCATCCAGTGGTGGGATTCAAATAGGTGAACAACCGGTTCTCTGTGTGGATGCCGCTTCCGGAAGTCCATTTTAGGCCTGGGCAACAAAACATTAGCTACCGGTTCCGCCGAAGTGGTGCGAACTGGCTGAACCCCACCGCTGTTCCTGTCATGCCTCTGGCTGAGCCTGAATCTGTGTAGGAAAATGAGCTGGAACCGTATCCTATGGAGGCTGAGGGAGAGGTGTCTGTGGCTTCAGAGGAAGGTTGGGAAGAATAGGCCGAGGCAGGCCAGGGCCCTTCAGGACGGGCACAGGATGAACAGGAGAGACAGAGTTCAGGCGAGGAGCAAGGGTCAGCCCCTCCTGATCCTAGAGCACAAAGAGTGGAGAGAAGGAGGGAACAATGCAGGCAGGTTCAACTACTCAGGAGGAGAGCGTCCCGCCCCTCTCCACAAGGAACACCTGGAGAATGAGATTTAAGGAGACGCTGTGGGGAGAGGCATTTTTCGGGAACAAACGCTGATTCCTTGGAGTGTTGTGTATTGCCGCTGATCTATGACTTCTGTTTGGAAACCTGGAAACTTGGACTATCGGACTGTATTTCGGGTTCTCTCTTTTGAAAACTGCTCAGGCAAGCTCGGATTCAAACAGACTGGTTAAGTTTATGTTTTCTTCCTTGTTATCTCTATGGCCTTGAGTACTTTCTTATGCTAATCAGACTGTATTTGAACCTACTTTCAGCCAGAGTCAGCTGAAGGGGTGTGTGCGCGTTCTGTTGTTGGAGGTTTGCTGGCAAACGTGGGAGCATTTGGGGAAAATTTGGAGCAATAAAAGAAATTATTCGAAAGAAATGTTCGAAAGAAATGTTCGAATTGCCAGCTGATTTCATTGCCTCTGTGCTGTGCCCTGGGTCATCACCGTTCCCATCCCTCAAAACTCTCAGGGGGGGGGGCAATTTGGAGAAAGGCTTTGGAGACCTAGGATCCCGAGGAGGATCCCTTTGATCTCCTCTTCAGAAGATCCCACAGGGCACTGTCAAGCTGCTCAAGATAAGGAAGCACCATGACACTTGGACAAGGTAAGGGTTGAAAAAAAACCCTCCTAACTATCTGAAATAATGCATGTCTTGCACATCCAGGATCTGCCTCCCATATCTTGGGAATGGTTATAATTATTATTTGTTGCTGATGTGAAGTGAGCAAAAAGCTTTCTGGGAAGGAGAGACTGTTCTTTCCTTATTGGGGTTCTCCCCCCCTTCAACCCAGGAGCAGAGATGCCATCCTGGCCTGTGGGGATCTCAAGTTTCATTTCCCCGCAATCAGCTCCACCTGTTGGACTTCCTCTTTTCAAAGTGGTGCTCCAACTGAAGGTGGGATTCTAAATGGAACATTATGAAGCAAAATGGATCCATCTTCCCTTCATTCTTTCTTCACCTGTAGCCAATTTATCTCCTTGGTAACGGAAGGAAAATACTTATATTAAACATAAAAAGCTTCCCAAGCAAGTAATTTCCTTATATCATTTCATCTAATTCAGGTAGTCTTCTGATATTGTTATTGGGTGGGTTTCTCAAATTGCATGTAATTCAGTGCGGCGGATCAGACCTCTCTTCTCAAATGAAGGTGGGGAAGAAGACCTCCCTTCTCCTCGCTAGGAATCGGAAATCTACTTTGAGCGTTAATTGCTTTCTTTTCTGCCTTTTCTGCCTTTTAAGTTTAAGCTGATCTTTCACAAGACAGAAAACCCAGTTTATTTCCTTACCCTGTTGGCTTCCCGTTCTTCCTGCAAGGGTGCTGGGTCTACCTACCCTGAGGGGAACAAACAACAGGCCACCCCATCTTCCCTTCATTTACTCTGGGTCAGAAGGACCTCAGCACTCTTGATGAAACCATGTGTGAAACGAGGACCGGGAGTTGGGATGGGTCTCTGCTATAACTCGGGATTCAGTCTCCACAAAGATGCCTCCGGGAGCATGGGAAGGTGGACAGGGCAGCTGCCAGTGTTCTTTGAAGCAGCCACCTCTCCCCAGAATTGTGCAGTGGTTGTGGAGATGTTCAGGGCTTCTGATCCTTGGAAACTGAGTCAGAAGCTCTTCGTGATCAGGAGTCTTTTAAAGACTTTCTGTTGCATTATCTGACAACTCCATGAGAGGGGCCAGTTGAGCAGGAATGGGAATAATAATGATGATGATGATGATGATGATGATGGTGATGATGATGATGATGATAAAGTTGGAAGGGACTTTGGAGATCATCTAGTCCAACCCCCTGCTCAGGCAGGAAACCCTATACCATTTCTGACAAATGGCTGTCCAGTCTCTTCTTAAAAACTTCCAGTATTGGCGCATTCACCGCTTCTGGAGGCAGGTTGTTCCACTGGTTAATTGTTCTGTCAGGAAGTTTCTCCTTAGTTCCTTAGGTTGATTCTCTCCTTGATTAGTTTCCATCCGTTGCTTCTTGTCCTGCCTTCAGTTGCTTTGGAAGACTAACCCTCTTCTTGTGTGTCAGAACTAATGGTGGCAAACCCAGGCAATCCCGGTTTGATCTTTGCCGTCTCTGGATGCTCCTAAGAGAATGTTGGTATCCAGGACTCTCCACACTCCAAGCTGCTTTTCATGGGGATCAGTCTTAGGAAAACCTACTAGGTCACAGGGGTAGGCAACCTTGGCTCTTTTATGACTCGTGGACTTCAACTCCCAGAATTCCTGAGCCAGCCATGCTGAGGGGAAAGGGAGGTTTCCCAGCTGAGGCATGCTGGCTCAGGAATTCTGGGAGTTGAAGTCCATGAGTCATGAGGGAGGTATAGTTCCCTCATGCTGGCTGAGGAATTCTGGGAGTTGAAGTCCACGAGTCATAAAAGAGCCAAGGTTGCCTACCCCTGTGCTAGGAGTATGTTTCAGAGGACCTGAAGTGACTGTAATTGACCTCCTTCTATTTGGCAGCCTGCACTGCATGGCTCTGTGGTGTGGATTGAGGTTGGGCCTATCTACAAGAGGGGGGAGAGGCCACCACGAAGCCACATCTGTGCTGTTACCAAGAAAACAACACGGGTGTATCCATGAAGTTGTTCAAGTCCAGCCTGAGCTGTGCCAATTTTTGCCTTTGATTAGGAAAGATGATTTCCCACACTTTGGGAGGGGGTGTGGTGATATCCCAAAAGGAAAGATTTATAAAACAATATAAACATATCTAAAGCCATGGGATTCCTTTACTTTTCTTGGGTTATTTTTCCTGGGGGGGGGGGGAATGTGGCAGCCAATATCACATTTGCGCTTGTTGTTCAGCTTTGCCCTCTGACCTCGGGCTGTGATGGCTTTGTGCTGCTTCCTGGGGTGAGGTGGGGTGGGGGGTGGGGGGTGGGGGGCATCGGGATGGCCACATTTTCAAGCACGAAGGGGAGGGTTGCCTTAAAGCCTCCCATTCTTGCTGCATTCAGCGGTGGATGGAAATTCACTGCAAGTAGACTGGCATCCAGTCATACACAGGTCTGAGTTTTTTCTTAGAGAAAAAAAATTGCCCGTTATTCTTAGAATATATGCCCGGCACTAAAGAGGCAAAATTTAAAAAAAAAAGCCAACCCTTTTGGTTGTTGTGACAAGCAACTAGTAGAATAGTGGAGGGGGGGGGAGGAGAGAGAGAGGGAGGGGGGAAATATAATTTTGAAATGACATCTGGCTAACCCTTTGCAAAAAAAAAAAAAAAAGCCCTTTTACGCTTCCTTTTCCCAAGGGATACTTTCCTTTTCCAATATGCTGTGAGTTTCATAAGATCTTGTAGCTAGTGTTGCATCACCTGTCTCCTGACCAGAGCTACTTCTGCAAAGTACGAGGCAGGGAGGGGAGACCAGCATCGAATGCATACAATAGTGGCCAAAATTGTGGAAACCTTTTGGGAAAAGTGTACAGTAGAAATGCCACCTTTGGCTAAGTTTCCACCTATTTTTTCTTCTAATTTCTTTATAACTGTAGCCTTGTTCACTTCTTCTTCTTCTTGTGCCATATCCGTTATCGGATGTTGGCGATCCTGTTTTTATCAGCAGCCATACTCTTGTGGAAAAATAAAGCCTTAAAAAAAAAATAAAGGACTTTTACGAAATTCCAAGAGAGATTTTTATTTTTGCGCAAAAGGTTCAGAAGTGATTTAACAATCAACAAATTTCTGAACAAAGGGGAGGGTCTAAACTAAAGCTTTATAGGTTTCTTTTTCTCAGGAACAAAGGAGGCATAGATGGAATGTTACATTGTATATGGAATCTACTTTGGGTAACATTCAGATAGTTTCTCACACATTAGGTCCATTTCTCATGGGAATACAATGAAGGCAGTTTTTACTTTTATACAATGTTCCTAAATATGCATTAGGTCATTCAGGTACTGTTAATACAGCTTTTGGCTAACACAGCTTTCTTTCAGAGATTATGCAGACACATGATTTTTGCTTTTAGTGATTTTTCATTATTATTATTATACTTTATTCTTCTTTATTCTATGTTATTCTATTTCTTTTCCACTTTAATACGAAAAAGTGCTGCTGAGTTTTGTCCAAACCAGACCCTTAGATTTTGAAGCCACGATGTTCTTCTTCTGCCTGGACCTCGTTTGCCTTCAATCTTTCCCTGGAGGATGAAATGGAGCATGCCGTGTTGTTCATTTAATAATACTATTTTACATCGCTTTCTGGGCAACCAGTCAACTCTTTGCACCAATACTTTAACTTTATTACGTTTTACAAGCCCACTAAATGAAAGAACACAAAAAAACCCAACCAACTTGATAGCGATCCCATAACACACCTCCTCTCAGCTTCAATACAGGACATCAGTAACTGACTCCTACTGTGATCTGATTGGCTCAGGGCCAAAACAAGATGACACCTGACTGGCTCTCTAAACACTCATGCTCATTGGCTACAATCAGATGAAGGAAAGCTACCTGAGATCAACCTAAGCACGTTGTTCTTCCTTTTTTCTGGTTATTTGGCTATAACTTTTCATAGAACACAGTACAGATAATTGAACAAACTATGTTGCATTACGTTCTTGATTAAATTATCTTTCCATTGATATACAATTTTAGGGTACTACTCCAGGAAAAAAAAAAGTGGTGTTATTAGCCATCAAACCTCAAAAATACACTTTTCCCAAAAGGTTTCCACAATTTTGGCCACTACTGTAAATGCCCAGAGAAAACACACAGCTCTGAAATGCTGCTTGGAACAGAAGGCAGGTGAGCCTCCTGACAGGCCTACTAACCAGCAAATACTATGGACACGCTTTCTCTGTTTTCCTTCTGGATCCTGGCTCTTTTCAGAGCAGGATTTTAGCGCACACTTGCCTTGTACCTTTCCCAGAATTGTATGCAGATTGCCTTTGAATTGCAACGCCGGAGAAAGTTAATGGAGATTCCTTGGACCACAAGAAGAACACATGATCCAGTACTAGTAAAAGTAAAACCAAGTTGCCAACAGGAAGCACTAACAAGAAAGGCCAAAGCTTAGCTAATTTGGGCACATCGTGCAAAGACAAAAGAGCCCTTGGTGGCGCGGTGTGTTAGAATGCAGTATTGCGGGTTAATTCTGCCGACTGCCAACAGTTTCAGCAGATTGAGAGGATCAAGCTTGCCTCAGACCTTCCATTTTTTCCGAGGTGAGTAAAATGTGGACCCAGATAGTTGAGGGCAAATATGCTGACTCTGTAAACTGCTTAGAGAGGGCTGTAAGCAGTGTGAAGCAGTATATAAGTCTACGTGCTATTGCAGGGGTCCTCAAACTTGGCCACTTTAAGACTTGTGGACTTCAACTCCCAGAATTCCACAGCCAGCCATGTTGGCTGGGGAATTCTGGGAGCTGAAGTCCACAAGTCTTAAAATGGCCAAGGTTGAGGACCCCTGTGCTCATACTATTGCTTGGGGGAATAGAGGACCCTTGAAAAAGAAGCTGACAAGATCAGAGGACCACATACCATCATTGATGAACAAACAAAACCTTGCAAGAACACAAAGAAGTGACGGTTAATAGACAATTCTGATGAAATCATGTCCGTGGAGCTCATGAGATCTTTGCCCAAGCGCCTCACGATATTTTGGATATCAGGAAACTAGCCTGTCATCTTCATCAGACACTTCACATCCAGCCAAATGAGTTGACAAACAGGTTTTTCAGCTAGAAAATATAAATAGCTTGGGGGAGGAGGGTAGCATTTCAGGACAATTACTGAGAGGATTCTTTGACGAACCAGCTTGTTAAATATTAAATATCAAAGTTGTAAATTACTGTAGAGGCTTTATATAACTAAATTAAATCCAAACAACCTCTCATTTTCTTGATCGCTGACTGTAATCCTCCAGGAACGTGTGTTATTAACTCAGCGACTAATAGCAGAGAAAGTGGAAGACTTCACAAAAAAAAAAAAGTTTGGGGATATTAAATTTTAATCCTCAGAAAAATCTTCAAGGGAGGTGTCGCAGCCCTGTACTGCCAGCTGGTGCTCAACAGCATCTTTACCAAACTCCTAAATAGCAACGGTGGTCCCCTCTCCCCACCTTAATTTAATGAAATATTTACTTCTGTAGAAGTGATGAAGAACCTGAGATCTCTGCAGCCCAATGTGGATGGGGAGGAGGTAGGAAAAAAAAGGAGGAGGAAAATAAGAAGGGAATCATCAGCAACACCTGGAAGTGGGGCTCCGCTACAAATTTAGATCTGTGCCACCCACTGCTCAGTTCTGCTTCTCCCCCACCCCCGTTCCCTAGACAGGTTCTGTCTTCACATGGGCAGGTTACAGATGGCATATACAGTAGTGGCCAAAATTGTGGAAACCTTTTGGGAAAAGTGTATTTTTGAGGTTGGATGGTTAATAACACCACTTTTTTTTTGGGAGTAGTACCATAAAATTATCTATCAATGGAAAGATAATTTAATCAAGAATGTAATGCAACATAGTTTGTTCAATTATCTGTACTGTATTCTACGAAAGGTTATAGCCAAATAACCAGAAAAAGGAAGCACAACTTGCTTAGGTTGATCTCAGGTAGCTTTCCTTCATCTGATGGTAGCCAATGAGCATGAGTGTTTAGAGAGCCAATCGGGTGTCATCTTGTTTTGGCCATGAGCCAATCAGATCACAGTAGGATTCAGTGATTGATGTCATGTATTGAAGCTGAGAGGAGGATATTGGTCAGGGTGTTCAGTTGGTTGGGTTTTTTTTATGTTCTTTCATTTAGTGAGCTTGTAAAACATAATAAAATTAAAGTCATGGTACAAAGAGTTGACTGGTTGCCCAGAAAGCGATGTAAAATAGTATTATGAAGTGAACAAGGCTACAGTTATAAAGAAATTAGAAGAAAAATGGGTGGAAACTTAACCAAAGGTGGCATTTCTACTGTACACTTTTCCAAAAGGTTTCCACAATTTTGGCCACTACTCTACTGTAAATAGCTCAGCTCCGAGGTTACTAAATGAATCCTAATTTTGAACCTAACTCCATATGGAGAGTCCATGTTGCTCCTCCATTAGCTTGTTTGGGTCTAGGGCAGCATTTCTCAACCGTGACAACTTTAAGATGTATAGACTTCAACTCCTAGAATTCCCCAGCCAGCATGCTGAAATTCTGGAAGTTGAAGTCCACACATGTTAGAGTTGCCAATATTGTGTAACACTGGTCTAAGGCAGGGGTAGGCAATCTTGGCTCTTTTATGACTTGTGGACTTCAACTCCCAGTATTCCTGAGCCAGCATGGCTCAGCATGGAAACCTCTCCCACATTCACGTCGGCTTTCGCCACAAGCCAAAGTTGAGTTTGTGAGATTCCTGAAGGCTTTCTTGCCTGTCTGGCTGCCCTTTTCGGGGGGGTCACCCAAGGCGAAGCCCTGGCCAGCCCCTAGGGAGACCTGGCTGGCCGGGATGTTGCATTGGACAAGAGACCCCCGTCCCCAGCGGAGCCACAGCCCGCCCGACGGGGCTGGGAACCTGGCCGCTCCTTGCAGCCCTGGCGCGCTGGAGGGGCAGTGGGAAACCCCCTCCCCCGCCTCCGGCCGTCTGGCTCAGCTTGTCCCCCCCGCCCCCGTCTCTCTCCCCCCCCTCGTCCCCTTTCAGGAAGTCCGGGGAAGGGAGGGAGGGGGCCGGGCAATCTTCTGCGCGCCGCGGGACCCTCTGCGGAGAGAGAGAGAAAGAAAGAGGCGTCGTGGCCGGCCGGGCCGAGAGGATGGAGGCGCTGGTGCTGCTGAACGCGCTGGTCACCCGGCTGCTCTTCGCTCTGCATGCGCTGCTGGGCGTCTGGCGGGTGACCGAGGCGACGAAGGAGCGCAAGTACTGGCTGCTGGCGCTGCTGAACCTCTCGCTGTGCCTGGAAGCGGCGCTCACGCTCAAGCTGAAGCGGGGGAGAGGCTACAAATGGTGAGGCAGCTTTGCCAGGTCCCGCCGGGGCTCCAGTTCTTTGTCTTCCCTTCTCTTGGCTTCCTCCCTCTCTCCTTCCTTCCTTCCTTCCTTCCTTCCTTCCTTCCTTCCTTCCTTCCTTCCTTCCTTCCTTCCTTCCTTCCTTCCTTCCTTCCTTCCTTCCCTCCCTTTCCAAAGAGAAACTCTTCTTCTCTGCCCGATGGTGCTGCTGGCGCTTTGGTGACTTCTGCCCACGAGGCAACATTTGGATAAGCGCTCTGGAGAGCAGCCGGACACCCCCCCCCGCCCCCGGTGCAACTCTGGGTCCTAAACGTGCAGAAGACCCGCTCTGGAAGTGACCAACAGGTGACCCAAAGTTGGGTTTGGGACTCACAGCCTGTTCCAGTGCTCGTTTGATGTCGGATTCCCGCTTTTGCTCTTAGAATAAAATGACTTGGTGGACTTTGCTAACCGGCCGCTCCCCCCCTCCCAGCCTCTCCCTGGTTGAAGGAGCTTGGTCTGGGACTGGACGTCTCTAGTCCTGGGGTGGTGAGAAGCAGCAGGAGCTGAAAAGACAAGACACCTCTTCAGCAGAACCGGGCTGTGCTCAGCTTTGGAGGACGGTGGCTTCAGACACCAGTTGTTTGGCTTCCATTTTTTTAAAAAAATGAACGAGTGAGTGAATGAATGTATGAGTAGATGAATGAACTGGTGAGTCACAAGAAGGACCCTTATTTCATATTATAATGGGGGCCCTGTTGGAGACCTCCAACAGAACAGCGGCAAGTCAGTTTCTCAGCTCAAACCACACGTAGCACGAGATCCGCCGTTGAAGGAGAAATGACAACACATTTGTTAATTGAGTGCCCAGCTTATGATCAGATTGCAACCTTCTGCTGGCCAGAATTTTGCAGGGAGAGAACCCCAGCAAAGAGATTGATGCTGAATACTGAGGGCAGTTTCCACCCCTCTCAAAGGGATATAGCTTGACAGTGTTTATGAAAAAAAAAAAGCCACCTAGTTTTAAGTCACAGCTGCAAAGCCAACTCTGGAGACATGGATGCCTCTGCAGACGGCAAAACTGTGCTGATAAAAACCAGGACAGGAGAAGAAAAAAGAGGAGCGGAAAAGTGACCCATTTCCCCCCCCCCAATGGGGGAAGATTCTTGACTTCTGATCTCATCGGCATCAAGACTTGTAGTCCTTCTGAAACGCTGGTTCAGCTTTTCAGTGGGGAAAAGGATTGCATGGTCTCTGCAAGGAGAACAAAGGTGTCCTTTCAGCGTGGAAGGCAGATGGTCTACACGGCTTCCTGTTTTCAAACTTATCCACCTCTGCATACTGAAAGGCTGTTCTTATATGTGGGACTGCTATTTTCATAGACCAGAGGTCTCAAAACTCACAAGGCTGCAGGCCTCTGAAATGATAAATGGATCCACTTCTCTCTCCTTCCTGGGCCAAACCAATTAATGATTTGTGTGGAGCTCTGATGGGACAAGAACCAAATGTATTATCTCCAGCTGATGTCTCCTCTTTGCAGAACAGCCACCATCCCTTGGCTTAGGCAGAACGGACAGGGAGCAAAGGCCAAGCTAGCTTTGACCGTTCTCCCACTTTGCCTGGGCAGCCCTAGTTAAACCTGACCCCCTGCTCTAGACCTGCCTATTAGGTAGACATCCCAAAGGCATCCGTGCTTTGCTTTATTCCTGCAGGTTAGGCCTGCATCACACGAAAGTCATCTCCAAGAGGTGTTCCTTGTTTATGTACAGGTTTTCCTTGGTTTTGACGGCGTTCAATTCAAGAGTTGAGAAAGTCTTATGACGGTTCCGCTGATGGAGCTCCTGGATAAAGTCCCTGTCTCTTCTGTGATCCAGTCTCTTCTGTGATCCAGCCCCCCGATGAACGGAAGGGATCCATTTTTTCTCTCCCCTCCCCCAGACCGAATGCCTCTGCTTTATGGAGAGAGGCCCATATGTGAACAGGATGGGAAGCCTTCAGAGATGCCCTCAATCTTTTTGTGATTGTCCTTTGAGCAGCCGCTCAGCCACCCAGGTCAGGAGCTGGCATGCTTCTGACGAAAAATGGACCCTTCGGTGCATTTTTCTCCACTTCTCTCACTGGTGATGCAGGTTCATTTCAAAACCTCCAATCCAGCATCAAGCTGTCTGTCCACCAAGAAGCCTTTGAATTCCAGCCAATTATACAGGTCCCTCCTATTCCTTCTGTTGGACAATGTATTCTACTCTTTTGTTTGAGAAAAGCTTCAGAGTTCTTGGATTCGTATCTGGACTGACGTCTTTGAAGTTTAAATTCAAACTGTTCCAATAAACAGTTAAGTATTTAAGCATTTAAGGATCATCTACCAAGTATGCCTTTTATTCAGCTATTAAACGGAGGGCTTGAGAAATCATTGAGATTATCTTGGACAACTAGAATAATCAACAGTCAGTGCCAGATGGTGCAAAGCCGAGCTGTTTAATGGAAATTAAAGCCGAGATATTTTGGATAGGGAATTGTATTTATTCATTCAATGTATTTGTTTATTAAACGCATTCGCAGAGCCACCCATCTCCCCTTCAAAGGAGACTTTGGATGTCACACAACAGCCAGTATGAAACTGATAAAAGTCTAAAAAGTCGCAGTAATAAATAGCCTAATGACAAAAATACTGATCCTGGGTGGAGGTAGGATAAAAATGGCTCCCTCAGGATGGACTCCTCAGACAGATCTTCCAGTTGGTTGGATGTTCCACGATGATAGTTGAGGCTCACAACAATGCAAAGGTGAGAACGGAGAAGATGCTTAATGGATTCAGAGGCAGTCAAGTAAGAGGCTGGGAAGAACACGGTGACCAGACCACCTGCCTAGGGACAAGCAGGTGATCCCAAGCACTGTTGCAGACAGATAGTTTTGGCAAAGCCCCAAGTCAGAAATGACTGAATGTCTGAACATCAACCAGAAGGCCTTTGAATTGTATCTCCTCTGCAAAATACCATCTTGTATAACTTTAAGAGTCATGGCTGAAGGGTCAACCTGAGGCACAGAGGTCTGGATATGGACCATTGGTCAGCAGATATCACCCAGAGAAAGAGGTCCTTCCCATAGCCACCTCAGCCATCTTGGAAGCAGGGTGTACCCAAGTGTCTAGGAAGACATCCTTGTCTTTCTTTTCGTAAAAGCAATTCCTGTCCTTTCGGATGCAGCCTGTATTTCATCCTTCTGTCACAGGCTGGCGTTGCTCTATCACCTGTGGTCATGGACCATCCTCTTCCTTGTGTTCCTTCCTTCCTTCCTTCCTTCCTTCCTTCCTTCCTTCCTTCCTTCCTTCCTTCCTTCCTTCCTTCCGTCTCTGCGCCCTCTCTTTGCTGCTAAATTACAGTACTGGCCAAAATTGTGGAAACCTTTTTGGGAAAAGTGTACATTTGAGGTTTGATGGCTAATAACACTTTTTGGGGGGAGTAGTACCACAAAATTATACATCAATGGGAAGATAATTTAATCAAGAATGTAATGCAACGTAGTTTATTCAATTATCTGCACCGTATTCTATGAAAAGTTATAGCCAAATAACCAGAAAAAGGAAGCACAATTTGCTTAGGTTGATCTCAGGTAGCTTTCCTTCATCTGATTGTAGCTTTCCTTCATCTGATTGTAGCTTTCCTTTATCTGATTGTAGCTTTCCTTCATCTGTCAGGTAGCTTTCCTTCATCTGAGCGTGAGTGTTTAGAGAACCAATCAGATGTCATCTTATTTTGGCAATGAGCCAATCAGATCACAGTAGGATTCAGTGATTGATGTCCTGTATTGAAGCTGAGAGGAGGACATTGGTCAGTGTGTTATGGGATGGCTATCCAGTTGGTTGGGGTTTTTTGTGTTCTTTCATTGAGTGAGCTTGTAAAATGTAATAAAATTAAAGTCATGGTGCAAAGAGTTGACCGGTTGCCCAGAAAGCGATGTAAAATAGTATTTATTAAGTGAACAAGGCTACAGTTATAAAGAAACTAGAAGAAAAAATGGTGAAAACTTAACCAAAGGTGGCATTTCTACTGTACACTTTTCCCAAAAGGTCTCCACAATTTTGGCCGCTATTGTATACTTTTAAACATAACTGGAGGAGGAATCATTGCAGCTGCAGATAATTACTTAACTTGATCATCATGGAGCTTGCTATATCCTACAGTGGCCTCCTGAAGACCCAATTGATACCAGTTATGGGTATCCACGAAACTGGGGTAATGGGAGGCACGTGGCATCATGACATCGTCGTGCCATGTCATTTGCGCAATCGAGGATGTCATATCATTGGGGCTCCTTTAGAGGTCCTTGATTCCTGCTGATCACATGGAGCTCGCCCTGCTGTTTTGCTGGGATCCGTATTTCTTCCAGAGCATTTCTTCAGATCCCCGTTGAGCTTTCCCCCTTCCAAACATCTTGCTTGCCTTTTTGAGGCAACCAAGGCCAGTAGATGCTGGGACTGGCCTGTTCAATTCCCAGGCAGGTTACTTGACGTGCCTCTTCTCCCTTACTCAGCACTTCACAGCAATATAAAACAACCATGACGTTATTTCTGGTTGCCTCCTTAATAAAAAGGCTGGAAGGTGGTGCTACAGTCACTTTTAATGAGGATCCTGGAGGGAGGAACTGCAGAGCTTGGCCAAGAATGTTTTCACGAGGCACCTCCTCCTCCCAGAGAATCAGCAAGAGAAGAGAAGCCCGTTGATGAAAGACGATCAGCTTCGCTTGCGGCCAGCTGGACGGGGTTGAGGAGGCAGAAACCCTGGTGGGGCTCAGCCTCCAGGCCAGCCTCCCTCATGCAGCTTGCAAAGTGTCCCCCCCCCCCTCCACAATCTTCCATGATTCCACACCTGACTTACAGTAGTGGCCAAAATTGTGGAAACCTTTTGGGAAAAGTGTACAGCAGAAATGCCACCTTTGAATTAAGTTTCCACCCATTTTTCTTCATAACTGTAGCCTCGTTCGCTTCATAATTTGATTTTACATCGCTTTCTGGGCGACCAGTCAACTCTTTGCACCATGACTTTAATTTTATTACGTTTTACAAGCTCACTCAATGAAAGAACACAAAAAACTCCAGCCAATCACATAACACACTGACCAATGTCCTCCTCTCAGCTTCAATAGAAGACATCAATAACTGACTCCTACTGTGATCTGATTGGTTCATTGCCAAAATAAAATGACACCTGATTGGCTCTCTAAACACTCACGCTCATTGGCTACAATCAGATGAAGGAAAGCTACCTGATATCAACCTAAGCAAGTTGTGCTTCCTTTTTCTAGTTATTTGGCTATACCTTTTCATAGAATACAGTACATATAATTGAACAAACTATGTTGCACTCCATTCTTGATTAAATTACCTTTCCATTGATATATAATTTTATGGTACTACTCCAAACAAAAAGTGGTGTTATTAGCCATCAAACCTCAAAAATATATTTTTCCCAAAAGGTTTCCACAATTTTGGCCACTACTATATGTTCCAGTAGCCAGACGGAAACATGTCTGTGTTACCATTTTCTCACTGAAAAGGCTGGGCAGGAAATCTCTATGTAGAAAGTTGTAAATTCTCCTCCCTTTTGTCTTCTCCTCTTTCTTGCTTTTCTAGAAAAGAGGAAGGATGAAGAATCCCACAAATAAAAGCTCTGGGACCCTTCAGTAGGGCATTTCAGACTTTGAAACCACAAGTTGCAATCAGGGAATCCGTATGTCACCTCTAACTCCTGAGCAAAAATCCCCCCCCCCCTTGGACCAGCCCCTTCCTGACATGCAGCTAGGGCAGGGGTAGGCCACCTTGGCTCTTTTATGACTCGCGGCCTTCAACTCCTAGAATTCCTGAGCCAGCCATGCTGAGGAGAAAGAGAGAGGTTTCCAAGCTGAGCCATGCTGGCTCAGGAATTCTGGGAGTTGAAGTCCACAAGTCATAAAAGAGCCAAGGTTGCCTACCCCTGCCCCAGATGGTGGGCAAGGAGTTTTGGTTGAAGATCAAGGGTCTGTACAAACAGGCGGTCCAGGGGAAATGCACAGAGAGCTGAATTAGCTCAAGGACCTCACCAATGATGGGCCTACCACAGGGATAGGCAACCTCGGCTCTTTTATGACTCATGGATTTCAACTCCCAGAGTTCCTGAGCAAGCATGGCTCAGCTTGGAAACCTCTCCCTTTCCCCTCAGCATGGCTGGCTCAGGAATTCTGGGAGTTGAAGTCCACGAGTCATGAAAGAGCCAAGGTTGCCTACCCCTGAGCTAGGGAGCCAGCTTGCTTTCAGTTCCTCTGCTCTTGTCTTCTGAAGGATGAAGGAAGGATTGGAAGAACAGGCAGCCCTGCTGCTTTGGAAGTGCTGCAGAGGGTGGGGCGAAGGCGAGCGAGGGGGCATTCGCCCAGTCTAAACTCTGCCTCCCTTTGCAAATGTTGAGGCCCCTGGAAGCAATGCATAAGCCAGGGATGGGGAGCAGTGGATTTTCCCTTCCCTCCGTTCCTTCTGCAAAGGGTCCCCAAAGAGTTGGGTGGTCAACGTGTTTGTGGTTTCAACTGCAGACTGTGGAAGAGGTGGGGGGGTCAACCACTCACCGCCCATTTCCAGCTGACAAAATGGCCCCATTCAAAAAGCCCACAACCAGCCCCATTGCAGCTTCCTTTCTCCCACGTGGCCTTTTCTTCCGAGAAAACGTGGAACTGCCATTGATTTTTCTAAGCAAGCCGCCGGGTCCTCCGGAGAGCTGAAAGTCCCAAGGTTTTACTGGCTGCCTCGGTTCTTGGCGCTTTGTTGCCTGCCTGTTTCCAAGGGAAGCTTTTTAAAAATTCAGCTGGGTGATGGGAAATCTAGTGGATGCCGGCGGTGGGCATACGAATGTCCACATCCGCCCCAGGGCACCGGACACCCCACTTGTTCCTTCAGTGTTTTGACAGTGAATTCTGTCATGGTTTCTCAGTGTGCTAAACCCAACACTTTTTGTCCTTTCTCAGGTTTTCACCCCCGATCTTTCTCTATCTCATCAGCATAGTGCCCTCATTGTGGATTCTGGAACTTCAGCCTAAAAATCAGGTACTGGTTCTGCGATTTCTTACTATACATGATGGAGAAGGAGGGAGACTGTTTGCTTGGGCAAAGAAAGCCGAGCTGCCTGGAAGCCAATTTGGGCATCAGTTACTGTATTTTTATATCCTGAATTCAAGAAGCAGTTTCCTCTGGGCTTTCTACCTGAGGTACGGAATTAATAATAATAATAATAATAATAATAATAATAATAATAATAATAATAATGATAATGATGATGATGATGATGATGATGACAAATTTGGCATTGACAAATTCGCTATTAGTCAATTGCAAAAGGCAGCTTTACTAGGAACTGCTTCCATCCTGCGACGATATCTGTAATACCATCAAACATCCACATCTGCCTATTCCAGGTCCTGGGTAAGGACTCGATAGGTAGACAAAATGCCAAATCCAGTCTGAACATCTGGCTGACTGTGCGATGATCCATAATAATAATAATAATAATAATAATAATAATAATAATAATAAAGTTGGAAGGGACCTTAGTGGTCATCTAGTCTAACCCCCTGCTCAGGCAGGAAACCCTATACCATTTCAGTCTCTTCTTAAAAACTTCCAGTGTTATAGCATTCACTGCTTCTGGAGGCAGGTTGTTCCACTGGTTAATTGTTCTAACTGTCAGGAAGTTTCTCCTTAGTTCTAGGTTGCTTCTCTCCTTGACTAGTTTCCATCCGTTGCTTCTTGTCCTGCCTTCAGATGCCTTGGAAAATAGCTTGACTCCCTCTTCTTTGTGGCAGCGCCTGAGATACTGGAAGACTGCTATCATGTCCCCCCTCATCCTTCTCTTCATTAAACTAGACATACCCAATTCCAGCAACCGTTCCTCATATGTTTTAGCCTCCAGTTCTCTAATCATCTTTGTTGCTCTTCTCTATACTCTTTCTAGAGTCTTAAAATTAGGCAATGATACAACACCGACATTTCTTGGTGCACCTTGAAGGATGTGAGTTGTAATTGATATGCAATCAACTTGGTGCACCTTGAAAGAAGTGAGTTGCTCGTGCACGGTCCCTTGTTAGATTACCTTTAAAGGGGGCATTTTGTATTTCATTTGCATTTCTCTTGCTGCCGTTTTAGTACAGCACCAATTAAATGAATGTCCCCAAGTCATGGTTCATTGGCATTTCACACTCAATACAGCAGTTGCAACAAAGTAGGACTGAGTAATTGTATAACATTAGCTTAATATTCTGACCAATTCACTGTAGCCACACAGGAGAATTATGGCACAATCCAAAGATTGTCCAGTTGTTTTCGCTGTGCTACATCTTCCTGGCATAAGTGAGCCATGCGGGTCCTGTGTACAGTAGTGGCCAAAATTGTGGAAACCTTTTGGGAAAAGTGTATTTTTGAGGTTTGAAAAGTGTGTTTTTGGGGGGAGGAGTAGTACCCTAAAATTGCATATCAATGGAAAGATAATTTAAATCAAGAACGTAATGCAACATAGTTTGTTCAATTATCTGTACTGTATTCTGTGAAAAGTTATAGCCAAAGAACTGGGAAAAGGAAGCATAACTTGCTTAGGTTGATATCAGGTAGTTTTCCTTCATCTGAGTATGAGAGAGAGAGAGAGAGAGAGAGAGAGAGAGAGAGAGAGATATGCTTTATGCTTTCTGCTGCTTCCTGCTGAGATGCAGCAAATAAGCTTGTCAGCTTGTCCGAGAACAGCATGAGGCCACTCTCTTTTTTACACACACACACACACACACACACACACACAGAGAGAGAGAGAGAGAGAGAGAGAGAGAGAGAGAGAGAGATATGCTTTATGCTTTATGCTGCTTCCTGCTTCCTGCTGAGATGCAGCAAAGGCAGGAGCCCTGCCCAATAAGCTTGTCCGAGAACAGCATGAGGCCACTCTCTTTTTTACACACACACAGAGAGAGAGAAAGAGAGAGAGAGAGAGAGAGAGAGAGAGAGAGAGAGAGAGAAGGGAAGCACAAGTGCCTCTCTCTGTCTCTATCTCTCTGCAAATGGTGGAGGAGGCTGGGAGCCGAAGGAGAAGGCTTAAAGAGCCACCTGCAGCTCTGGAGCCGCGGGTTGCCGACCCATGGTCTAGCTGATCTGAATCGCTTCTCCCTGGATTCCCACTGCATCTTCTTCCTCGCTAGGCTCCCCCGCTGCTTTAACCCCACATGGATTGCCCACAGCAAGGGGGCACCCCCAAGGCTTTGGAGAGCCAGTGAACTGTCAAGGGGGAATCTTTGAGACCCTTCCATATCAGGTCTGTGCAGGACCAGAGCTGAAGCTGTATTTTCATTGCAGCTTTGTCCCAACGAATACGAGCAGCTTGTGAAGAACCACAGTGGAAAAGCCAGACCCGGTTACGGAAATGAGACCACAGCGAACAACATAATGGAAAAGGTAAATATGGAGGTGCTGGTTGATATCTCATAATCACCATTTGGATTTATTTTATTTTTTTTTTTGAGTTAAAATATATTTCCACAGCAACAACAGCCTTGGGGGAGCAACAAGGAAATAGAATTACACCCGTGCGATCCCAGAGATGCTAAATGGGATTAAAACCATGACCACATTGTGCCTGCCCAACGAGGAGCACTGAGATGATAAATATCTTTTTCAATAAAAGCAAATCTAGGTTCGGGAGAGCCAACTGTGTAAGAACGAATAGATAATTTCCTCTGGCCATTGGGGGGGAGAGGGGGAAAAAAGAGTCTCTTGGATTCAATCCTCCCCCCTCCCATAGGTGTGCAAGGTGGGCCAGGACCAGAAGCCCTTTCTCCAAAGAGAATCCCCCCTCCCTGCCTCCTCTGCCCTCGTTTTTCTGCTTTCTGACCTTTGCTTTCGCTGCAGCTGCAACAGGCCCAGGAGTTTGTCAACACGCTCTCCAAAATGTGTGAGCCCATCTGGACGCTGAGCCTCCACCAGACCTTCCTCCTGCTGCTCATCCTGGGCCGTTGGCTGCTTCCCATCGGCGGGGAGATCACCAGGGACCAGCTGTCTCAGCTGCTGCTGCTCTTCGTGGGCACCGCCGCAGACATCCTTGAGTTCACCAGTGAAACCCTGGAAATAGAGAACGTCCGGTAGGGCTCAGGTGCTCTTGACCAGGGCTTTTCAACCAGTGGTACTGGTACCACCTGTGGTACATTGGCACCTGGCAGGTGGAATGCGAGCATCCTAGAAAAGGGGTAGCGGGGCAGGGGAATGAGCTGAACCGGTGGCAGCACCACACAAACCTGAGCGAGAGATGGCTGGAGCTGCAGGGCTATCAGGGCTCAGCAGAAGCACCAGGATCAGTGCCGCTTTCCAGTTGATCGGTGCTTTTTTGGGGCTGTCAGGGCTCAGTGGAAGTGCCAGGATCAGCGCCAGGCTCCAGCTGGAGCTCAGCGCTGATCCTGGCGCTTCTGCTGAGCCCAGAAGAAGCGCCGATCAGCTGGAATGTTGCAGCATCTCCAGGGTCTTGTGATTTACATTCAGAGGCTTGGCAACTGATTCGTATTTATGGCGGTCACAGTGTCCCAGGGTCATGTGAAGTGACCAAAACCTGCTTCAACCACCCAGCAGATGGGGGGGGGGAATAAAAACCAAACACCCCCCACCCTTGCTGCCAATCCCCAACAGAAATGCTCTCAACAATGAAAACCTCGGACAGGAGAAAGAGCACCGCTGGGTGGGCAGGCAGACGTCTTGCTCGGCTGTGGCTTGGGGGGGGGGCACTTTTTTCAGTGGCATTGTAACTTCGAATAGTCACTAAGTGAACCGTTGTAAGTCGAGGACTACCTGTACTTTATCACTTTTTTCCTTTTTTTTGGGTCATCAAATTTTTGACACCTTGCTAGGCGACTGGTGGTACTCGGATATTGCCATATCCTAAAAGTGGTACAATGGGTGAAAAGGTTGAAAAGCCCTGCTCTTGACTCTGCAGCTGCACCCAAAATGGAGGAGGCAGCCTGTTCTTCCATCCTTCTGTCCAGCTGTTGCCTGCTGCCCCACCCTCCGATTTTCCTTATACCTGCCATGCTTGTGAATAAGCCAGAATGATAGGATGGTGAATTTAATTGTTGCAAAGGCTTGTAAAAGGGGGAAGATGAAATCTTTATTCTGATTAAAAAGGCAGCGGTATTTTTCTGTTACTCTCAAAGGAAGCCTTCTGCCGTCACTGGCCTTTAGTCCTTGTTAGCTCTAGTCAAAGTGGGGGATGCCTCACCCTTTTTCAAAAAGCGGTGCCCTAAAGTTGTTGGTTTTTTTTTTTTGTAAAAAGTTTTTATTTTCAATTTTACAATACATTACATTCTTAAAAATACTTCAGATAAAAAAAATAAAACAAATTAATACACACCACTTTCGGTATTGCTCACCCATTTCCCCCCAAACCGCATCCTCCCTCTAACCAACTTGCCCTTTTCCCTCTTCTTCCTCTTCCTCACTCGCCCCCTCTCCCCTTCTCCTCAACCTTCCAACTTGCTTCTCCCCTTCTTCTATCTTCTTGCTCCAGATGCGGTCCAGGGGAAATGCCCGAGCAATTCCTCTCTTCAAATTGAAACATCAATATTATATACAATAAAACTATTTCTACTTATCTGAGTTACTTAAACTTCAACCCATCCTCCCCCCACCCCCCTCCCCCCACCCCCCTCCCCCCCACCCCAACTTCCCAGAGCAAAGTACAGGGTTATACAAATATATTAAACATAATCTATTTAAGTTTACTAATTATACAATAATCGAAATCATACTAACCCCTAACTCTCTTCAAACTTTAACATCGTATGTTTATAAACAAATTCATTACTCATAAAATAAATGAAACTTTGTAGTTCCATACTTCTTCTGAACATATTCTATCCATCTTCTCCATGCGTTAAAATATCTCTCTTGTGAATGATCCTTTAAATAAGCAGAAATTTTAGCCATTTCTACTAAATTAGAAACCTTAAATACCCATTCTTCTAAAGAAGGGAGAGTATCCTTCTTCCAATATTGACCCACCAATAATCACCAATAATCTTAAAAACCCTAAAACTGGTTTTTAAACTCATTTAAATTTGTATAAATTCAAGGCAATGAAACAAGTTAAAATTCAGAGATACAGATCATTTATTCTCCCATAGATGGGAAGTTTGGTTTTCTGAAGCCTGGTCTGCTATTATAAAATGGATGATTTGGTACAGTAAAATAACTTTAAACTTATTTCCTTCACCCAGTTTCATTATTTCCAACCCACAATATTCCCTCACTCTCATTTTATGAATTCTTCTTCTTGTGCCATATCCGCTATCAGACGTTGGCGATCCTGTTTTTATCAGCAGCCACACAAAAAAGTGCTGCAGAGTTTTGTCCAAACCCAGTCCCTTAGATTTTGAAGCCATGATGTTCTTCTTCTGCCTGGACCTCATTTGCCTTCAATCTTTCCCTGGAGAATTCAATGGAGTATGCCGTATTTTTCTGGGTGTCGCGTCACATGTCCGAAATATTCTAACTTTCGTTTTTTAATTGTTTTGATGATTTCCCTTGGCTTTCCCAGGCGGCTTATCACCTCCTCATTTCTGATCTTGTCAACCCAGCTTATACATAACAGCTGCCTGTTTAAGTCCACATTTCAATGCTTCTAGTGTCTTCAGGTGGCCTTCGGTCAGAGACCAACTCTCTACTCCATAGAGCAGGATAGAAAAAATATAGCATCTGACAAGCCTGATTTTCAATCTTAGGCTTATGTCGTGACAGCAGAAGACCTTTTTCATTTTGAAGAATGTGGTTTAAGCTTTCTCTATCCTTGTCTTTACTTCAGTGGTCATGTCCCATGTCCCAGTGGTCATGTTCTATAATTTATGAATTATAGAGACGAATTCTAATTTTCCATTGTTGGAGACCTCCTTAATCTAACCAATGTGTCTGGTCTAATTATGCCAGTGCCTTGTCTCTAAAATGCTTGCCTTTCCTTTTTCCAGGAACAAGGATGCTCTGGTATATGTCATTCTAGCCGTGTGGACCTGGAGCATGTTGCAATTCCCTCTGGATCTAGCAGGTTGGTCCTGTCAGTGTTTCCCCAGGATTGTGCTCAGGCTCATATGATGCTCTCTTCCTCCTCCTCAGAAGCTGCTTCAGCTGGCTTTCTTTGGGCTGGTCCCTCCAGGGTGGAACCGTGGAAAGGCCAGTCTGAAGGCCCAGACAGGTGAGGCATCATTGTGAAAGAAAGAAGGAGAGACCCTTGGACAGATGCAGGGACAGCCAAGGAGGCGGACAAGAGGCTGGAATGTCTTATGAGGAAATAGATCCATCTTTAACTATAAATAGATGATAGATAGATAGATAGATAGATAGATAGATAGATAGATAGATAGATAGATAGATAGATAGATAGATAGATAGATAGACGGATGGGTGAGTGGGTGGTGGGTGAGTGGGTAAGTACACAGACAGACAGACAGACAGACAGACAGACAGAGTAGTGGCCAAAATTGTGGAAACCATTTGGGAAAAGTGTATTTTTGAGGTTTGATGGCTCATAACACCACTTTTTGTTTGGAGTAGTACCATAAAATTATATATCAATGGAAAGATAATTTAATCAAGAACGTAATGCAACATAGTTTGTTCAATTATCTGTACTGTATTCTATGAAAAGTTATAGCCAAATAACCAGAAAAAGGAAGCACAACTTGCTTAGGTTGATATCAGGTAGCTTTCCTTCATCCGATTGTAGCCAATGAGCACGAGTATTTAGAGAGCCAATCGGGTGTCATCTTGTTTTGGCCATGAGCCAATCGGATCACAGTAGGATTCAGTGATTGATGTCCTGTATTGAAGCTGAGAGGAGGACATTGGTCAGTGTGTTATGTGATCGCTATCAAGTTGGTTGGGGGTTTTTTTATGTTCTTTCATTGAGTGAGCTTGTAAAACGTAATAAAATTAAAGTCATGGTGCAAAGAGTTGACTGGTTGCGCAGAAAGCGATGTAAAATAGTATTATTAAATGAACAAGGCTACAGTTATAAAGAAATGAGAAGAAAAATGGGTGGAAACTTAACCAAAGGTGGCATTTCTACTGTACACTTTTCCCAAAAGGTTTCCACAATTTTGGCCACTACTGTAGATAGGTAGGTAGGTAGGTAGGTAGATAGATAGATAGATAGATAGATAGATAGATAGATAGATAGATAGATAGATAGAAACAGATAATTGATTTACTTAGGAAATGCTGACCTTATGCATACAAAGTTCTAGTTTTGTAAGTTACATCTTAGAAGTCATCACAATGTGAACACTAAACTTGGCTAAATGTGGTTTAGTCAGAAAATGACAATTTAAAGAATGAACTGTGAGACAGGCTCAGCCTGGCTTAGAAACCATTGCTTTGTCTGACAACGTTGTCTTTGGATGATTTATGACATGGGTTTCAACCTCCCGAAAGTAATGCCCTTTTCTTTCTTTCTTTCTTTCTTTCTTTCTTTCTTTCTTTCTTTCTTTCTTTCTTTCTTTCTTTCTTTCTTTCTTTCTTCCTTCCTTCCTTCCTTCCTTCCTTCCTTCCTTCCTTCCTTCTAGTGCAACATCTCAACTCTGATCGAGCAGCTTCCTCCGCAAAAGTTTTTCACCTGCTCCTCTGCAGACACAGTGCCGATCTGTGGAACATCGGGATCAGCTTGTTCATCCAGGACGGCCCTTTCCTGGTGGTGCGCTTGATCCTGATGGGCTATTTTCAAGTCGTGAACCAGATGCTGGTGTTTTTTGCTGCCAAGAATATTCTGATCGTGATGTTGCAGTTGTATCGCCTCGTGGTGCTGTTGCTCGACTTCCATGCCTCCCTCCAGTGCAGGGCAAACAGCCAGAAAAGAGCCACTTCCAGTTGCCCCTGTGAGTCCAGCTCCATCAACCTCCCATCCAATGGCCTGCTGGATGGAGGGGAGTCTACTGCCCTGGAGGACACCTTCCCAGACTCAGTTGAGTGCCTGTGAGGGAAGGTCTCTTCTGCATCAGGACCAGCCCTTCCTTCCAGGGACCAATGTTCAAATGGGCTGGCCTCAGCAACCAGCCTGTTTTCCCACTGTGAGATGGAGGTCCCATCCTAAGAGCAAAGGGGAGATATTTGAGACAGGAGAAAACAAAATCCATTCTATTGGTTGGGTGGATTGATTGATGCGGTATCCACGGTATTTATCCACTATATATCTGATGAGACTCAGCTGAGGCTGTTTTCTGGTTGGACCTTTTTTTTTTTTAATGTGTGACATTTGTGGACTCCATGATTGCCTTCAAAGCCCTGCAATAGCAGAATCTTTACCTGAAATTCAGGTCTACGTCTGGGGCATCCTGCAGGTCCCCTTGATCTGGTCTGAGATCATGTTGACGACGATACGGAGGTTCAAATAAATGGGGAGAGCATTTTGCTGCTTCCTATCTGTCATGGACACATTATGTATTCAGTGAATGCAACAATGGCTACTTTTACAGTTGCTTTTTCCTAGTATAGGTTGAGGATGGCATGGCTTGCCATAGCAGGATTTCAGAGTCTTATGTGACGCTACAATATGTTCAAGTGTTGTTGTTGTTAGTTGCGAAGTCGTGTCCGGCCCATCGCGACCCCATGGACAACGTTCCTCCAGGCCTTCCTGTCCTCTACCATCTTCTGGAGTCCATTTAAGCTCATGCCTCCAGCTTCAGTGACTCCATCCAGCCACCTCATTCTTTGTCATCCCTTTCTTCTATTGCACTCAACCTTTCCCAGCATTAGGCTCTTCTCCAGTGAGTCCATCCTTCTCATTAGGTGGCCAAAGTATTTGAGTTTCAACTTCAGGATCTGGCCTTCTAAAGAGCAGTTGGGGTTGATCTCCTCTAGGACTGACCGGTTTGATCGCCTTGCAGTCCAGGGGACTCGCAGGAGTCTTCTCCAGCACCAGAGTTCAAAGGCCTCAATTCTTTGGTGCTCAGCCTTTTTTATGGTCCAACTTTCACAGCCATTCATTGCAGCTGGGAAAACCATGGCCTTGACTATACGCACTTTTGTTGGCAGGGTGATGTCTCTGCTTTTTAGTATGCTGTCTAGATTTGCCATAGCTTTCCTCGCCAGGAGCAAGCGTCTTTTAATTTCTTGGCTGCAATCCCCATCTGCGGTGATCTTGGAGCCCAGGAAGATAAAATGCAAAAGGTTGGGGAACTGGTTACATGGAAAGAGGTTTTTTCACAAATCAGAAGGGGCGTGGTTTTGTGTGCTGCCTGCATCCCTCGGATGGGGCTTTGCTTCTTTGTGTGGCCCGATTGCTGGCATGCTGTGGCCCGGTACCAATCCACAGACCGGGGGTTGGGGACCTCTTTTCTTGTGATTACAGGCCATTTTCTTTCTGGTTCTATTTTATTTTACACCAGCATCGACTTTCCCAGCTCACCCATGTCTGCCATGTTTACATTACAGTAGTGGCCAAAATTGTGGAAACCTTTTGGGAAAAGTGTATTTTTGAGGTTTGATGGCTAATAACACCACTTTTTTGGGGGGAGTAGTACCCTAAAATTATATATCAATGGAAAGGTAATTTAATCAAGAATGTAATGCAACATAGTTTGTTCAATTATCTCTACTGTATTCTATGAAAAGTGATAGCCAAATAACCAGAAAAAGGAAGCACAACTTGCTTAAGTTGATATTAGGGAACTTTCCTTCATCTGATTGTAGCCAATGAGCATGAGTGTTTAGAGCCAATCGGGTGTCATCTTGTTTTGGCAATGAGCCAATCAGATCACAGTAGGAGTCAGTTATTGATGTCCTGTATTGAAGCTGAGAGGAGGACATTGGTCAGTGTGTTACGTGATCGCTATCCAGTTGGTTGGGTTATTTTGTGTTCTTTCATTTAGTGAGCTTGTAAAATGTAATAAAATTAAAGTCATGGTGCAAAGAGTTGACTGGTTGCCCAGAAAGCGATGTAAAATAGTATTATGAAGTGAACGAGGCTACAGTTATAAAGAAATTGGAAGAAAAATGGGTGGAAACTTAACCGAAGGTGGCATTTCTACTGTACACTTTTCCCAAAAGGTTTCCACAATTTGGGCCACTACTGTACCTCTTTTCCCCAAAGCAGTGGGTTCCCTTCCAGTGATCCAGGCAACCTGGGATTTTTGTGGGGGACCGAAGACCAGGTGGGCGGGGCTGTCCCAGGCGAGCTCCTTTAAGAGGACATGATCTACTCATGTTCTCCCAGCCAAGATGTTGCCATCAGGAATAAATACTGAGGAAAGCTCTGACGGAAACACAACCGAATCCTTTCTCAACTCTCCAGCGTTGCATGAATTTTGTCTTTTGCCTAAGCAATAACACTGCCAGGACGATGTCTGTTTGGAATAGTTTCAGTCCTTGAAATGAAAGGTTGTATTAGCATATCAAAGGCTGGCATGCGCAGAACAACTTTTTATTATTATTTGCCATGAAAGAGGCGTTCAAAGTCTTGCTATTCCTGAATTCAGTTTTGATACGCCATATGGGGCTATTTCTTCTCTTTTCTTTCTGAATGTTGGTATCTTTTGTTACTGTGAGCACAATTCTTAATGCAAAGAGAGGAGATGTTTTAATAAACCAAGAGATTTGTATTTGCTTGGGAAATGTTACTCTGGCAGTGTCTTTGTTGATCTTTAAGAGAAGAGGAGAGAATTTCTCCTGACCACTGAACTCAGTGGTGCCATTCTCCTCCTCCTCCTCCTCCTCCTCCTCCTCCTCCTCCTCCTCCTCCACCACCACCACCACCACCTCCTCCTTCTCCTCCTCCTTCTCCTCCTCCACCTCCTCCTCCTCCACCACCTCCTCCAGCAACCGACCCAAGTCTTGCATTCACAGGTAGCTTCCAGAGTGCTGTGTTAATGTCATTCATGATGTGCACCAATTACGCCCTTCCTCTTAGCCACTAATGCCCTGGTCGGATGGATTACTGCAATGTGCTTTGCATGGGGCTACCCTTTAGAACAGTGGTTCTCAACCTTTTTAATGCCGCGACCCCCAACCGGTCGTAAGTCGAGGACTACTCAACCGGTCGTAAGTCGAGGACTACTCAACTGGTGCAGCGCCGTTTGCAGAATGGGACTTTTGGCGGGCTCAGCAGGGCAGAGACAGCCTGGACAATTCCTATTGGCTTTTGAAAGCCAATAGAATTAGACTGTATTCAAGAGAGTCTATTCTATTGGCTTTCAAAAACCAATAGAATAAAAGGGAGTAGCACAGCTAAGGAAAAGGGGGGAAAAAATGGCGGACTGCGTTGTTTGGCGACCCCCGTGAAATAGCCATTCAACCCCAAATGGGGTCCCGACCCACAAGTTGAGAACCTCTGCTTTTGAAGCTTCTGGAAGCTGCACCTGGTGCAGAATACTTGGATAAGTGGGACACATCCCCTTCCAGGGTTTCCCAGAGGAGGACAGCTCCAGCTCCTGAAGGCAGGGAAGAGGCGACATGGACATCGCAACAAATGCTGTGGCAGCATCGCCCACCCTCATGGGGTGCTGGGGGAGGGGGCAACCAGATCCATAAAACTATTCAATCCAGGTCAGCCTGCAGGATCTTTCCAGGGAACATGATTAAAGATGGCAGTTCAAACCCATGGCCTGGGCCCTCCTTTTAGTGCTGAGTAAGGAACACGCAATCAACAACAGAACGACGCTGTTTTCTGAAGAAACACGCAAAAGGGGCTTCTAGACTTCGGTTTGTTTTACGGACTCATCAAATTTAAAACCAGAAGACAGAATTGTCCCTATATTTGGAGAGAACAGGCAGAGGCTGGCCTGGAGGACAGCCTTTGGCCATTTGCCAGAAATGACTGCGCTCGACTCTGAGGTGAATTTTTATCTACCTAGTCAATAAGAAATGAGTCGTTACTATGGCAATTCTGACAGTGCGAGTGTCAGTATTGCAGTGCAGTGCCTCAATCAAAGGCAGCTCTGCTCTCCACATGGGAGGCACTGCTGCATAGGTGCAACAGTGGTGGGGGATTATGGGAAGACGGGCCAAGGATGGGGTGATAAAGGCCAACGGGAGGGCTTCACAGGGCTTCCTCAGGCCAGGGATGGTTTAATAAGTGAGCCATTTTGTTAATACGTTGGGGTGCGATGTTTGAAATGGCCCCAGCTGTGTTTTGTGCTCGCTGGGAATAGTCCCCGAGTTTCTCTAAATTAGCCCCTGAGTGTCTGTCTTCACAACAGAGGAGATCACAATCCCGTTGGCCAAAATAGACTGCCAGGTTTCGTGGCTGCTGAACTGCGGGCTGACGCTGTGAACTGACCGGAGTTCTGGTTTGTTTTGATTAATCTTACGAAATGTGGGGGCTGCCTAACTCCAGAAGCTTGCGCTCAAAATAGAAAGCAATGAAAAGGAAAGTCCACGTCTCTGGATATACACGCTCCCTACAACAGAAAACACAACCAACGGGGCTTCTCCACAAGCATCCTGCCCCTCGCGCATTGGGAGGAGAGCTTTGATTTGGATGACTTCCGGAACATCATCAGGCTGGGAGCCATGTGGAAGAAACAATTGAATTGTGCTATTTCTGTTCTTGGCTGGATTGTGGTTGGATTGGATACTGTAAGTTACATGCAGTAAACTTCCACTATCAGCTCTGATTCAACTGATGCAGGAATACTACTACTAATAATAATATAATAATAAAGTTGGAAGGGACCTTGGAGGTCATCTAGTCCAACCCCCCTGCTCAGGCAGGAAACCTTATACCATTTCAGACAAATGGCTGTCCAGTCTCTTCTTAAAAACTTCCAGTGTTGGAGCATTCACCGCTTCTGGAGACAGGTTGTTCCACTAGTTGGTTGTTCTAACTGTCAGGAAGTTTCTCCTTAGTTCTAGGTTGCTTCTCTCCTTGATTAGTTTCCCTCCGTTGCTTCTTGTCCTGCCTTCAGGCACTTTGGAGAATAGCTTGATTCCCTCTTCTTTGGGGCAGCCCTTGAGATATTGGAAGACTGCTATCATGTTCCCCCTCGTCCTTCTCTTCATTAAACTAGACATACCCAATTCCAGCAACCTTTCCTTATATGTTTTAGCCTCCAGTCCCCTAATCATGTTTGTTGCTCTTCTCTGTACTCTTTCTAGAGTCTCAACATCTTTTTTACATCGTGGCAACCAAAACTGGATGCAGTATTCCAAGTGTGGCCTTACCAAGGCATTGTAAAGTGGTATTAACACTTCACGTGATTTTGATTCTATCCCTTTGTTAATGCAGCCCAGCACTGTGTGGGCTTTTTTGGCAGCTGCAGCACACGGCTGGCTCCTATCTAAGGGATTGTCCACTGGGACTCCGAGATCCCTCTCACAGTTGCTACTATTGAGCAAGGTACCCCCTATACTATACCTGTACATTTGGGTTTTTTTGCCTAAATGTAGAACCTTACTTTTTTCACCATTGAATTTCATTTTGTTGGATGCATGCGTGCATGCATGCATGAATGAATGAACGAACAAGTCCTATCAGGATTGCTTTCAAAGGGGCTGAGAGTGGTGGGAAGGGGTCATTGTCTCTGAGAAAGCCAAATGAAAGGCTGTATCCAGTTGGATCTTCATTGGGGTGAAATGAAGATGTTAACGCTGACAAACTGTCCTTTTGTTTTCTATGCAGTGCCAGTTTGACGGGGGCATTTGAGCAAAGATGAGGCCTTAATAAATTACACTTCTAATAAATCTAAGGCAGTGGTTCTCAACCTTTTTAATGCCGCGACCCCCAACCGGTTATAAGTCGAGGACTACTCAACTGGTGCAGCACCGTTTGCAGAATGGGACATTTGGCGGGCTCAGCAGGGCAGAGACAGCCTGGACAATTCCTATTGGCTTTTGAAAGCCAATAGAATTAGACTCTATTCAAGAGAGTCTATTCTATTGGCTTTCAAAAGCCAATAGAATAAAAGGGAGTAGCACAGCTAAGGAAAAGGGGGGGAAAATGGTGGACTGCGTTGTTTGGCGACCCCCGTGAAGTGGTCGTTCGACCCCAAATGGGGTCCCGACCCACAGGTTGAGAACCACTGATCTAAGGGGTCTGTGTGTGTGGATTATATGAAGTGATAACAAAAGCAATACCTGTGCATGTCTTACAGAATTATTTGAAATAAGCCCTAAGGCTTTGAAATGCTCCCAGAGCTGCAGGATCAAAAAACAGAAGTATGAACATGAAACAGAAATAGATGCAATAAACTGCAGAGATTAAAAAGAAAAAAAAAAGAGGCAACAGCAAAACTTATCGCCTTTAGGGGGCAAATCAAGGGCTAAGAAACCATGGAGTTCCCTTGACAAACATCACAAATATTTTATGCCAACTACAATAAAGGAACTTCAGAAGAACTGGGGACACCCTTGAACCTGAAGTTTTATTCTCATTTTTGTTTAGTCACTTCATTAAAGCAGCACTTAAAATAGATGAAGCACTTTATGTGTTGCAGTGAACACAGACAAATGGCCATTCAGAGATTTTTCAGGCTAAGCATCTGGTGGACCACTAAATAGATATGAAATCAGAAGTAACAAAACTACTGCCATCTAGTGCCCAAAGTGCAGAATTACATTATCCAGATGTCAGAAGAGCAGAGATCAACCAGGTTAAAATGTCAATGGATCAATGAAACACCACACAATGTCTTACCCTAACTGAGATTCATTTTAAAATAGTCCATTAGTGTAATTCAAAGAGAAAAAAAACTGTAGAATCACAGCATACTTGAGACAATGATAGCCTCTGCTGTTAGGGAAACGTTTTACAGCCTCGAGCAATTTCACTTGCTTGCTTTCTGGTAAATTGTTCTTCTGTGTTTGGATGATATTTTGCTACAAGAAAGAGAGAACAGAGAACTGCTGTAAGTGGATGGAAACTTCATTTCAGATCTACAGAGAAGATGGCCAATTTGTACCTTTATACTCAATTTATAAATTCCACAGATTCCTGGATTCAAAGCACATGATTTATAAAAGAACAGCTTTACACTGAGAGCTGGGGCAGTCAGGATCCTCAACTGCCAATTAGCTGGGTTGAAAAAGAAGTTAAAAGGTGCTGTTTCTGTCAGATCTTCCATGACTATCATTTTCTTCTCTTTGAACTCAGCTAATTGCCAGTTCCACCCAAAAATTTATTTTAAAATACCCGAAACCAGACTGCCATCTATCCACGAGAGATTAAGTGTGAAGTTGCATGCCTTGGCCCCACAAAATAAGGCAAAATACTTTTGTGGACAGCTGCTGTGACCTTTCCTTGCAGCATCTAAGGCCATTCCGAGGGGCTGTCAATCAAATGTGATGACGTCTGCAGTTCAAGAGGACCACCTAGTGAGGGATGTGCCAGGTCTCTGGAAAAAAAAGTTGGATTGAGACAAGATAATATTAAATGCCCAGTTTATTCTTCTCCAAGAGGGCAACAGACAACACAGGCAAACATACTGGAAGTGCCCACAGTTGGAGCATTCAGCAGCAAAAGGCTTTTATTCAGCCAAACCATATTTAGTCTAGCACTGTGGTGGCGAACCTATGGCACGCATGCCACAAGTGGCACGTAGAGCCCTCTCTGTGGGCACGCGTGCCATCGCCCCAATCCTAGGCCTTCAGCTGGGTTTTATAAAACCTTTTTGTTTTAGACCTCCGCCGTTGTGTGCAAAAAAAAAAAGGTTCTATCAATCAATCAATCAATTTCAACTTCTCGTGGGAAAAAAAAAGCTCTCGCAAAGTTGGAATTGATTGAACTTTTTAGTCCCACCCAGTCTGCGGTTACAGCAGTCACGCCCACCCAATAGGCCACACCCACCCAATGGGCCATGCCCACCTGGCACCCAACAATACGTAAGTGGGTTTTGCATTGCAGTTTGGGCACTCAGTCTCTAAAAGGTTCTCCATCACTGGTCTAGCTAATGTGATTCTCATTTCTAGATGTGGCTCAGTCTAGCAAGCGTTTCCTTCTCAACCCAATGTTTTACTGGGGCTCCCTGCGTGGCGATAGAGCAAGCTCACATCAATCCCAAAATTCCTTTTAGTTAACCAGAAAAATTGCCCCAAAGAAGAAATGAAATTCTCTAAAACGTATTGGGATGCATTTTTCAATAAAGATTTTCCCTCCTGATTCCTATGAGATTTGATCCTTTTTTTTTTTCTTTTTAGCTGGTTACTTCTGGAGATTCTTTTTTTTTTTTTTCAGCATTTCGTTTCTTCGGAGCAGACACTCCATTATTTTTATTTCTATTACCTTTGGGGACAAATGCTTCAAAATGCAGCTCTCAGGAATGGTACCTGTCAGGTTAAGCATGGGCTATATAGAGGTCTGCATCTTATCAAACGCTGCAGGATGTTTTCATCTTGTAATTTAAGGAGATTTGGGATGCACGCCAAACGCTGCTGAACTGCAACTAAGGTCAGTGGGGCTGGATTTGCTTCTGGCACCGAACAACCTAATGCAAATTGTGAGCAAACTGAATCCAACTTCAATCAACCGGGTCTCCTTTGCCAGGTCAAAGCGTAAGGGTGCAGCCCTGCACGGAATCTGATCATGACTTTGCTCTTCAGCTGCAGAACTAAAATAATTTTAAAAATGGGTCTAAAAATGGGAAAGCTGTTTTGGATCAGGAAGATGGGCCCTGAAGGAAGGATTAGCCTTCTCCTCCCAGTACTGCAGTGCCACCATCCAAACCTCTGACTTCTTAGATTAAAACAGGATAGAAAGTCAATCGCAGACATTCTGTTTCTTCTGCACTTATTCTCCTGCTTTAAATATTTATATCCTTCCAATAAGGAGATCTCTGTGTTCCTTTGCTTGTAAGGGAAGGAGTGCTGATGAGCATAAGGAATAATAACAAGACTGGTCTGCATGTAAAGAATAGCAATAATGCCCCCCCCGTCCCAAGGACTAGCTATTTCCCTCCCCCTGCAGATGTAACAGAGTCCAGCCCAATTTTTCTTTCACCCCTCCCAATCTATTTCCATTTTCCAAATTTTGGGTTTTAACAGGATGTTCAGTTTGAATCTTCCAGGTGTTGCAGCACTTAAAGTTTTCAACAGTCCTAAAAGCAAAGAATAAAAATGACTCCCCAAGGAACGATTGAAAGTCTGTAACTCTTTCGCTATGCATTATGCATTCGCCAAATTTGCTGGCGGTGTTGTAAGTTTGAAGCCTCCCGCTGGTTTTCATTACTGCTACAGACTCTCCGATCTGAGCAGGGCAGATACTACTCTGAACTGTCTTCGTGTGTTGGGGAGTGTGAGGGGGGGTGCTTGCATGTACACACACACACACACACACACACACACACACACACACACACACTCTTAGTCCTGGCTTCTTATCACCTTGACTTTCAAACCGAGTTGACTTCAAAGTGAATCCCTCTTTCCTTCAGATTCCCTCCCTATTCCTTTCCCCAGTTAGCCCAACAGCTAACACAAAACCGAGCTATTTGCACATTAAAAGGTCGGCACTCAGGTTAAAAGTATTTAAGTATGAAAGAGAGGGTAAATTTGCAATCTCCTTAACATCCAGATGAAGCACGAAAAATTACCTCTCGGTTTTTAATTGACACATCTACCAGGCACGCTATGAAAGCATTTGCATCACGAGAAGCTTTCCATGGGCCCCGAGGGAGGTTGCCAGCAATGCTGGGGTGGATCACATCCCTGGCAAGGCTTCTCCTGGCTTCCCAGCCCAGCCCAAAGGAACCCACAGGATTCCTCTCCCACAGAGAAATCCCTGGCTGGAGGGATTTCTTCACTGCCCTGCCCTGCTCGGCCATGGCTGCTGCCAGGCTGCCTTGCACCGCAGTGCCCAAGGACAGCCCAAAGATTTGGGCACCTGAGGCTAAAAATCCTGCAAGCATGTTTTCCCAGCCTGGGCAGAAAAAAACACTTTAAAGAATGAAAAACTGCCTCCCTTTGGGGCACCCCAATCAGCTAGCTCAGGGATAGGCAACCTTGGCTCTTTTATGACTTGTGGACTTCAATACCCAGAATTCCTGAACCAGCCATGCTGAGGGGAAAGGGAGAGGTTTCCAAGCTGAGCCATGCTGGCTCGGGAATTCTGGGAGTTGAAGTCCACGAGTCAGAAAGCGGCCTAGGCCTAGGCCAGAGGCAGGCAACCCTGGCTCTTTTATGACTTGTGGACTTCAACTCCCAGAATTCCTGAGCCAGCCATGCTGAGGGGAAAGGGAGAGGTTTCCAAACTGAGCCATGCTGACTCAGGAATTCTGGGAGTTGAAGTCCACAAGTCCTAAAAGAGCCAAGGTTGCCTACCCTTGAGCTAGCTGGTCACGGCCTGCAGGAGGGAGATGAAAGTTGCCAAATTGTGTCCTCTTCAGACCCTGCCTGGCTCTGAGGACTTCGGCTGCTTCTTCACAAGGGAAGTAGGGGCCCTGCAACTTCCCCCCAGAGGCCTTTTGGCCCCACTGGGTAGAAAGAGATTTTCCCCATTTCAATCCACCTGTTTAGCTCACCGGGGATCTATGCAATCCCCTGTTGCTTCTCTCCTCCAGAATGGAAGGGGAGCCACTAAAGCAGTGGTTCTCAACCTTTTTAATGCCGCGACCCCCAACCGGTCGTAAGTCGAGGACTACTCAACCGGTCGTAAGTCGAGGACTACTCAACCGGTCGTAAGTCGAGGACTACTCAACGGGTGCAGCACTGTTTGCAGACTGGGACTTTTGGCGGACTCAGCAGGGCAGAGACAGCCTGGACAATTCCTATTGGCTTTTGAAAGCCAATAGAATTAGGCTCTATTCAAGAGAGTCTATTCTATTGGCTTTCAAAAGCCAATGGAATAAAAGGGAGTAGCACAGCTAAGGAAAAGGGGGAAAAAATGGCGGACTGCATTGTTTGGCGACCCCCGTGAAATGGTTGTTCGACCCCAAATGGGGTCCCGACCCACAGGTTGAGAACCACTGCACTAAAACAATACTGGAATCAGGGAGACTCCCAGTTCTGGCTTCATTTTCTCCTACTTTTTGGCTCATTGCCCCCCCCCCCAGCCTCCCATTTGTTTCTAGATTACAAATCATGACTGTATTAAAAGGTTTCGCTGGTAATTCCCCATTTCATTTCAGTCCCTCCGCAGGCAAGCAATTTCACATCCTGTGTCTTAATTTCTACAGAGGACTTATATGTTTCCTGAGGAAATTGGGAGAGGCGTCTCTCTCTCGTTGCAGCCTTCTTCCCTCTCTGCATTCCTAGATGGTGACTTTCGTCATCAAAAATGCTGCACGTGCAGTGAGGACTCGGGGATCCAAGCAGCCTCTTGGTCTCTGCAAACAGAGGAGGGTCTGTGAAATTGCACAAAGACCCTCCTGCACAGACTCACGGTTTGTCCCCTCCCAAGCCACTCCTGTCAGCCTTGCAAGGTAGTCCAGACAAGAAGCTTGCCCAGGTCAGCTACTTCTTCTTTATTGCAAGGCTGCATTTGCAGAATCTGGCCAATCTACACTTAACCCCCACCCCCTATAAAGCCAAAGAAGCTAGGGAGGATTCCATAAGATGATAAGATAAGATAAGATAAGATAAGATAAGATAAGATAAGAGATAAGATAAGATATAAGATAAGATGATAAGATGATAAGAGATGATGATAAGATAAGATAAGACAAGATAAGATAAGATAAGATAAGATATAAGATAAGATATAAGATAAGATAAGATGATAAGATGATAAGGATAAGATGATAAGAGATGATAAGAGATGATAAGCTAAGCTAAGCTAAGATAAGCTAAGCCAGTGTTTCTCAACCTTGACAATTTTAAGGCATGTGGACTTCAACTCCCAGAATTCCACAGCCAGCAATGCTGGCTGTGGAATTCTGGGAGTTGAAGTCCACATGCCTTAAAATTGTCAAGGTTGAGAAACACTGAGCTAAGCTAAGCTAAGATAAGATAAGATAACCTTTATTGTCATTTTTTTACTGGGCACAATGGCACACATCAAAAATGAAATTTAGTTGCCCGCTCCAAAGTTAAACACATACACGACACACACCTAAACATACTACGTACAACATATGTACAAACCCACACCCCTACCTATACATCGCAAATAAATATTAAATACTGTCCATCTTGAATATATAATGGAAGGAGGAAGCTTGAGAGTTCACAAGGTTAATGCTGTATAGAATGAAACTATGGCTGAATCTGGATGTTCTGCTTCGGATACCACACAGCCTCCTCCCAGAAGGGAACAAGGAAAACAGGGCGTGAAGAGGATGTGTCGTGTCCCAGATAATCTTACGGACCCTGCTCAAGCAACGCTTCTGTGCTATGTCCTGGATGGGAGGGAGGGAGCTGCCAATGATCTTTTTGGCCATCCTCACCACTCTCTGCACCGCCTTCCTGTCTGAAGCAGTGAAGCCTCCAAACCAGACTGTGATGCTGTATGACAGGATGCTCTCGATCGTCCCCCTGTAGAAAGTGGTCAGGACAGGGGAAGGAAAGTGTGCTTTTCTCATGCGACGCAGAAAATGTAGGTGCTGCTGTGTCCGCTTCACCAATTCCTCACTGTTGAGCGACCAAGTCAGCCTACTCGTTAGCTGCACACCCAGGAATTTGATGCTGGTAACCATCTCCACAGGTGAATCATTAATGCACAGAGGTGTGTGGCTATGCCTGCCTTTTCTGAAATCGACAATGATCTCTTTGGTTTTTCTGGTATTTAAAACTAGGCTGTTTTCCTTACACCAGTTCACCAACCCTTCAACCTCCTTGCGATAAGCTTCTGCCTTGTCAGATGTTTGCCAAATGCCCATCCCCTTCCCTGGCTTTGATCCGACCAATCAGATCCTGGCTGTGGGTCTTCTCACTCTGTCCCAAGGTAAACCCCTCCCCACCCCACCCCATCATGTTTTTCTCATGCTGTTGATTTCTCCAACTTTTTGTCTTTTCCCTCTTAACTGTTAGTAAGATTTTGTGACAGAGCAAGTTAAAATCAATTGTCACTTCGCACTGCATTGGAAAAGATCAAATAGTTCAATGAAACATGCATTAGTTTTGATTTTACATCTGGGGTCATTTTAGCGTGATACAGGCTATGATTTTCAGACTTGTCACTAATGACAACTTTTTCCACTTCATTTTGTAACGTAAACCAGCTCTCTCTTTGCAGTCCCTTGACTATTCAATCCAGACTGCCAGGAGGTGGCACTGACGTCTGCAGATCAGAGCTCTTCGTTTGATGCTTTGGCGCCGATTTTCCAGAAGGGTTGCTGTGTTCAGCCTTTGTTGCTGTTTCTCATTGACTGTAAAGTTGCATATGTATCTCAAGTTATTATTTTAAGATTAAGGAAAAGGTGGGAGAGAAGCCTGGAAAGACTGTGAAATGAGAAGGCAAAGACTTTGACGTGTGGCCAGAGTGACTGTGATAAAAGAAATATATATTTAGAAGCAACAACCCTTTGCGTACAACAATGAAATCCTGCCAGATGTCAGGAAGAGAATCAACCCTCAAAACCCTGTCAAAACAGTTCTGGAAAGGTTTTCTCCTTCACCAGTAGAGTCGAGGTGGCAGCTGAGATGGTGCGTTCAAAGCTGTTTTTTTAAGTGTGGTGCCTGTGAGATGTACATGAAAAAAACAGACACTTCATTGTCAACATCTTGTCTCTTTTGGCCGCAACTCCCTGGACATCCCCTGTCCTTGGCCCATCTTTGAGCAAGAAGCATCATTCTTAGACTACTAAAATTAATGCAGTGCTAATGGTGCCGTTCAGCTCTCTCTCGCTCTCTCTCACCCATCACGTTAGCAAAAGGAGGCACCTGACATCAGCCACCAGGTGTTTCTAGAGGGCAGGAACAGGTGTCCCCCTAGAAGCACCTCCCACTGCCCTCCTGCCTCCAAGCCATTGTGAACTCTCCCCATGGTTTCCTTCTCTACCTTGAAAGGGTCATTTCCCAGCTCGTGCTGGCTGAAAGGGTATTTGTCCAGTTGACTTGCTGATCTTTGCTTTGGCCCAGTTCAACCTCCCCACTTTGACTCTGGGGCACAGGGGTGGGTCTGACACTGCTGACCTGCACACTGTAATCTCTGCTGAAGACCGTTTCATGGGTGCTTTTCAGAAGATCACTGTCAGGTCCACCATCATTCTCTGGTGTTCTGCGATCATGCTGAGGGGGTGGGCGGATGGCATGCTTGGGAGTTTTCCCACTTCTGCTGTTCACTTGGGAATTAGGGAAGGGGATTGACTCCTTCCCAGCTGGTTTTCACTAGGTTCCAAGGCCATCAAGCCCTGAGCGTGAACTGTTATCTGCCTGGCACCTCAGTGTTCTCAAAAGATCTTCTCGGCATCACATTGGCTGCCTATGGGCCAGTCAGGGGGAGTTAGGATTGGGAAACTGAAATAATTGCTTTCTGCTTTACACGGGACCTTCAGATTTTGCCTGACTTTACTGCATCCAATTTCTCTCTCAGCAAAAGTCCTTTTGATTCAACTCAATGGATTCAAGAGTCTTACTTTCTTGAGGGGGCTGACTGGGGGCAGGTCTGACAGTCACTGGTTTGAAACCCAGCAGGAATATATATAATTACTAATCTTTTTTCCTGAGCACTACTCATATTCCTGTTCATTTTTAACAAGCCCAAACCAACATTTTGAATTGGACCCTGAGTCAAACTGGTAACCAATGCAGCCTGTGGTATTGTATGTGTCACCTTAAGGGTCCCCAGAACTGCACCAGCTGTAGCCCCTGAATACTCTTCAAGGGTAGGATTTTACATCACCTTGAAAAGTAACACATTTAGTATAGCATCTACCTAGATCAGGGGTAGGCCACCTTGGCTCTTTTATGACTCGTGGACTTCAACTCCCAGAATTCCTGAGCCAGCCATGCTGAGGGGAAAGGGAGAGGTTTCCAAGCTGAGCCATGCTGGCTCAGGAATTCTGGGAGTTGAAGTCCATGAGTCATAAAGGAGCCAAGGTGGCCTACCCCTGGACTAGATTAATTAGAATTTACTGAATCTGTAGACCTGATTCCTAACTCACAGAAACACATACAAATAATTTAATGTATCACAACTTTTTGTTTTGGTACAAAGGCTTCCGCTAATTCAGAAGACAGTCCATCGTGATGTTCTGAAACAAGGAGACTTTCTTGTTTGTTGAATTAGAAGAGGTTGATTCTTCTTTCATTATGGCAATTTTGAATTAATTTTAAATGGACAAAAAGCATAAGAGGAGAGGAGGCTTCTTCAGGCGTTACTCCAATGCCTTTGATCCAAGCCAAGAAGAAGGGAGGGGCCCTCCCTGACTTGTGCTAATGACGCAAGACCCCCAGACAGTCACATGGGCATCTCTCTTAATAACCATAATGATTTATGACCAAAATTCCAGGCTTAATTGTGACTGCAAGTCAAGGACTACCTATTGTTGTTGTTGTTAGTTACGGTCGTGTCTGACCTATCGCGACCCCATGGACAACATTCCTCCAGGCCTTCCTGTTCTCCACCATCTTCTGGAGTACATTTAAGCTCACGCCTCCTGCTTCAGTGACTCCATCCAGCCACCTCATTCTCTGTCATCCCCTTCTTCTATTGCCCTCAATCTTTCCCAGCATCAGGCTCTTCTCCAGTGAGTCCTCCCTTCTCATTAGGTGGCCAAAGTACTTGAGTTTCAACTTCAGGATCTGGCCTTCTAAAGAGCAGTCGGGGTTGATCTCCTCTAGGACTGACCGGTTTGATCGCCTTGCAGTCCTGTATATAAAGGGAAATAGTAAAACGCAGAAGTTGTCTGAATAAAAATAATTCCCTTAGCTCAGTGGTGGCGAACCTATGGCATGGGTGCCAGAGGCAGCACTCGGAGCCCTCTCTGTGGGCACACGTGCTCTTGCCCCAGCCTCACCTCCCCCCACGACTCCCTCTTCTCCAGCAGACCCCCTGAAGGAGAGTCGTTCCCTGACCGTGGCCCATGCGGAGCAACATGTGAGCACCAGGAATATAATAAATTGAAAAAGTTTAATACCATCACCAATCACCAAGCTTTCGTCAGAGACTTCTGACATCGTCAGGGTTAATGCTGGTCCATGGGAGAGTACCTTTATAGGTGAGCCGTCCTTTGCACACGGCTCCTAGCTCTTGTCATAGGTCCTAATTGATTTGGCTGCGTTCTAATTATGGCTTCCATATTGATGACTCCTCTTTTCTTGTTTCTACTGCTTGTGAGTGTGCCATTACTCACCTCTACCTCCCCCGGTCTTGGATTAGGAAGGTTCCCTCCCCCCCTTTTTTGGTTGGTTGGATCGTCTGTATCTCTAAATTGCTCCCTCTTCTCGTACACACACCTCCCACCTTGCTTCTCTCCTTCAGAATGGAAGGGGAACCACTAAAACAATACTGGAATCAGTATTTAGTTCTGTATAATAGGGGGACCTATACCGAAGCGGTGGGACGCTGGGCAGACCACAAACTCCAGCAGGTGCTGCCTGTCACGGCCTCTCCTTGCCTGGGACTCTGAGTTTCAGTCTTGCTCCATAGTTCCCAGATAACTAAAACTATACCACCAGGCAAACACCGACAAAGTAATTTTTTGTAATCTACATAAGACACCCAGAGGAAGGTCATGCATGCAGTCTGTATTCAAATACAAAAACCTGCCAAGGATGACTGAATATGCCTCCCCTGCTTTTTGTGAGCATGCTAGAACACAGAGATTGGCATTTTTTTTTCTGGTCCTAAATGGCCGTAAACTCCTTCCTTCCTTCCTTCCTTCCTTCCTTCCTTCCTTCCTTCCTTCCTTCCTTCCTTCCTTCCTTCCTTCCTTTCTTCCTTCCCCAGATTGACCAATGAGCCTTTATCATTCTTCCCTCTGTAATAGCCAATTTCATTTTGCCTGAAATCTTCATGGTATCTTATAAAATGACAAGAAAAAGAAAACATGGAGCAAAACATTGTTGTTGTTTTTTTAGCCCTTTAAAGACTAACATATTTATTATGGTACAAAACTTGGGAATTATTAAATGCATTCATGTTTATCTTCTGTTGGCAGATATACATTTTCCAAGATTTTCCTGGACACATCTTTTTTTGCCCCAGTTGTGCTCTGTCTAATTAGGAAAAAAATTATCCCAAAACATGTGGGATGAGAAGACTGCTCTACCTGGTTACTATTTATTTTTTTTAAAGAAAATTTTATTGATTTTCTAGTTTTACATTGTTTTTTTTTTCTTTTGTTCTGGCAGAAATGAATTGTGAAACAAAGCAGCTGTGGCTATGTCAGAAAACTTCTAAGAGCTGGCTAAAGTTGGAACACACCGTTAAAATATAAAACCACTGCTTTCATTTTCATAGATATATATAAATTACCTTGAAGAAACATCTGGAAAACTCTTTGATGGAATGGGCAGACTTAAACAAAGTGTTCTTTATTATTATTATTGCATATTACTTTCAAAACAAGAAGGCAGAAGGCTCAGCTTCTCCCCAGCGCATTGGAAGATGTGTGACCAAATTACTCCACTAACGAAAATGTTCCCACGCTTGAGACACATGTGGTTTTAATATCAAGGCGTGAACGCTTCACATCTCTTCTTGAGAAGACTCTTATATCATGAAGAAGATGTTACAAACATCAAGCAGTACAACACAGTCAAGCATTTAGGGTATCGTAGGCATAGGACTGGGAATTAATTGTCTGGAGCAGCCATAGCCATGTCAAATTTCAGTTTTTGAGTTCACACAGATGTGTCTGTCTGATGTTCATATGTACGTTGAGTGGTACACAAAACATACTGGCCAATTTTGGACAGATATTATGGGGATACTAAGAGGTGACAAAGCTTTGTGGAAGTCAGGCCCCCCAGAAAAGGAAATATGAAAGGGCAGAAAAATAGATTTCCTGCAAAGGATCTTAAAGAGGCGAAGAGCATGCCCAGTTTTTTTTAATAGCCCAGTCTCCCTCCCCAAGCAGAAACCATCTCTGTAGAAATGCAAATGTAAATAATCCAGGAAGGTTGGAGACCCCTAGCTAGAAGCTTAGGAAGACAAAGACACCTAAAATTTACATACCCTACCCAAACTCTAAGACAGGACATAATAGGTTTAATTCACAGATGCCAAAGGGCACACCCAGACTCAGGTCAGAATACATGACACAGGAAATACAAAGCCTCAAACAAGAACAGGAAACAACCTCAAGAGCCCCAGAGGGTATAAAAACCCACTCCCTACATGTGCTCTCTCTTTTTTCTTCCAGAGCCATCTTCCTGTCTGGCTCTCCTCTTCAAGAAATTGCAACCTTCTTTCTAAAGCAGTCAGCGGTGTTTATTCCCAGCTTGGCCTGAACCATGATGAAGACTTTTCCTTCAACAGCTTGATCAAGTCCATTCAAAGGTCAGCTCCCCTGAGACTCAGAATCAAGATTTATACAGAAGATTTTCTAGCATTTGGCTGCTCTCAAGCAGAGACCTACATACGGAAAGACCCTGACAGTCACCGGAGTACTTATGGATGGCTGCAGAAATGTGGCTGCTCACCATTGATGCCCTACTCCAGTGGACTGGGACTCCCAAGCCCCTGTGCCCAAGCCATCTGACAGCCGTCCTTCCATTCCTTGCCTTGACTCTCCATGGGGCAGCCATGTCTTCATGGACATGGAGGCCATAACTCTGGGCCACATCAGTGTCCAGAGCTGGAGAGGGAAGTGTGGCAGGGGAGGATGGCTTGACCAAGTTCTTGCTGCAAATCCTGCTCTCCTTTTTCTTCAGGGAAGCAGATTGTTGTTGTTAGTTGCGAAGTCATGTCCGACCCATCGCGACCCCATGGACAATGTTCCTCCAGGCCTTCCTGTCCTCTACCATCTTCTGAAGTCCATTTAAGCTCACGCCTCCTGCTTCAGTGACTCCATCCAGCCACCTCATTCTCTATCATCCCATTCTTCTATTGCCCTCAATCTTTCCCAACATTAGAAGATGGTGAATAGCTATTCAGAAGACAACCCCTGCAGAGTAATTTAAAACCCGCTTTTCCAATGAATAATGCACATTGAAGATTTCTTAGATGAATAGTTAACACGGCATTCCCTGGGTATACGGTGCTTTTTTTCCTTCTTCTTTTCTTTTCAACACATCTCTCAGCTATATTGGAGTTGCAAATGTATTTTTCAGTACTCTGATACATTATGTGGGTTTGTCACACTCCCCGGAGGACTGAAGGCCTATAAAGAAATGAAGAAGAAGAAAAAAACAAGAATGCCAAATTAAGAAGCCCGCTTTGTGACATTTTACATGGAGCAGCTTAAAATAAACTTCCATTCTGCCTCATGATAGTAATTCTCGCGGGACAAATGACAGAAACATTTTATACATGCGCCCTGGAAAATGCTTCGTCTGCGCTGTGTTAATAGATATTCATCTCCCCATGATAGGATTTAAAATTTAATTTTGCAGCCTGGCATATATCCCTGAAGCTCAAGGTTGATTATGATTCTGCCTTTGTATCAGATTTTCTCACAGTAAATGTTTGAAAGGGCCAGTGAGTAGCATTTTGTATCTGGGAGGAGGAGGAGAAAAAGAGAAGGAGATGCACACAGGGACACCATATCTCTTTCCTCTCAGATCTGGACCTCTGGAGATTGACAGAATCTGGGGTAGTCTGGAAAGATTAATCACAGTTGTTGATTTTCACTCTCACACATGAGCTAAAATGAGGGTTTCTGCAATTGTGTGTAACTAGGGTTATGGCTGCTTCTCCGGAGCATTGCTCTTGGCCTGGGATAGCCGGAGTAGCCTATTTGTAATCTCTGTGATTTTTAGGTATTTGTGGTATTTGTGTAAGTTTGTTTTCTCTGCCTTCTACATGGGTGTGTTCATTTTAGCACATATTTCCCTTAAACACATATGATCACAAAAAAAATCAATTACTTTTAAAAATATAGTTTAACTTTAAAAAAAGGGGAACACAACTGGCAGTGATGGTCTCTCCCCCTTTTGTTCTTTAATCCTTTCATTCTGTCTGCAGTAGAACATTTCAAGAATCAAACGCTACAGTGCCTCCAAGCCTGTGGAAAAGCACAGCAGGAATTGTGTATCGTTTTTGTTTGCGTCCTTGTCGAAAACATCACAGAAGCAGCTGGAGTTTTTCTCAGGTTCTTTTATTCAGCGTTCAGCTTACAGGAATATGGCTTCAGCTCAGCCCAAACGCCTCACAGCCTCTTATATAGGCAACTCCCGGGTAAATGGGTTACTTTTCCCGCGCCAGCACCCGCGCATGCGCACGGCGCTGGCGACAGCCTGTCTGGTCCCGGGCAGCTTTGCACCTGCCCGGGACTGCCTGCAAACGCCCCGAGCCGTTTGCAAGGCTCGGACATAACACCCCTTTCCCCCAGGCTAAAACTACTACCAACATATAATCATTTATTTTAGCCGCAATTTGCTCCCCAGTGTTCCCATACTGTTTAGCTGCCTTTTTGTCTTGCCAACAATGTTATGTAATCTTCTAGGTACTTAGGAGATTTCTTTGCTCTCTGTGACCTTCTTAGCTCTGGGTTACTGGCATAAGTCCCCTGACTGGAGGGAGGCGTGAGCCTGTTCTCTCTATTGTACCCTGGTGTCTTCCAAGGACTGTGCCCCGATGCCTGGCCTGCTTGCTTGCCCACCGGGCTCGTCAGGCCCGGGCTTCTGTTGCTTTGTGACCTGGTTGTCCTACCTAGCTGTAGCCCCTCAGGCCCCTTGAAGTGATAGCCACTGCTGGGCGTCTCTGTAGAACCCCCTAGGTCAGTCCAAGACCTGTCCGGAGGCTGTCTATTCCCTGAACCCCATTCTGTGTTTGGGCTCGTGTGGGTTTCTGTACTCTCCCAAAACTCAGGTGTCCCCTGATTTGTGCTAGGGGTGTTGTAGTCGGGACTTGGTTCCTCGACTAGCTCTGTGTATGTTTTTTGACCCCCTGTAGGATTTGGGTAAGTCAGCCACCTTGGGCAGTGTGTGCCAGCTCTCTGCGGGAATGATTTGTTGGATGCCCCCGGGGTATCCTCCGTTTGCTGGAGTGCTGTGTGCTGCTGTGTGTGGAAAGTGAGTATGCCCCCGGGTACTCCACTGGCTGGAGTAGGCGTGAGTGGCCTGTTGTGTGGGTATCTCCAAGACTCCTTTTCGAGCAATTGGCAAGAATCTTGGGACGAGCCGTTTGTGGGCTCCCCATGCATGGGCAGTAGCTCTTGCCCTTCCCTTTGCTCCAAAGGGTCCCCTCCCCCCTGGAAAGACCCAGGAGTTTCAGCAGAAAAGGTCCCGCCAGAGCGGAGTTGGTCGATGTGCCTGAAGCAGGACACGACCGTTGTCCAGGGCAACCTCGTAGGAGAGAGGACCTGTGATCCTGGACACAGAAGCGGGGACCCATGTAGGACCAGGCCCGTAATTGCGAGCCCAAACCGGGGCACCCACAAGTAGTTGTCGAGGTGCCCTAGGATGTGAGGTAGATGAAGGCAGTCTGTCCGGATGCAACCGGTCAAGTCTCGTAGTAAGTTGGCGCCCCCAACGAAGTTCAGCTGGACTTCTCCCTGTAGAAGTGGACGGTGTGGTGCGATAAGAAAGGAGAAAGTCAGCCAAACTGTGATGCCAGTCCCCGTAGGTGAGTCTCTTCAAGGCGTCCTTTGCGATGCGCACCATGCGTTCAGCCATACCGTTGGTGGATGGGTGAAAAGGCGCAGATGTGGCATGACGAATCAGGTTTGCCTGTAAGAAGCTTGGAATTCGGAGGAGGTGAATTGAGGGCCGTTGTCAGACACAATGACATCGGCGCCGTGGTGCGCAAAAATCCCCCTCATCCTGAATAGTCTTTGCAGTGGTGGTGGAAACGGAAGAAAAAAAAAAAAAAACAGGCCAACCTCCGCCATTTTGAATGGCTGTCAACAAGGACCAAGAAGAATTGGCCTTGAAAGGGCCCAGCGTAGTCATGTGCACCCTAGACCATGGGGACTGTGTTTCCTCCCATCTATGCACAGGAGCTTGGGGCATTTCTGGGCGAGAGCGTTGGCAAAGGTGGCATGCATGCACCTTAGCCTCAATGTCCTTGTCCAGGCCAGGCCACCACAAGTGGCTGCGTGCAAGGGCCTTCATTCGAACAATGCCAGGATGACCCTCGTGGAGGGACCCTAAGATCCTAGTCCTCATTGAGGTGGGAATGACAACTCTGCTTCCCCAAAGCAGACAACCCTGAGAAAGGGACAGCTCGTTCCTTTTGGACCAGAAACTCTGAAACTCAGGACTAGGGCAGTGCTCAGGCCAACCAGACAAAACCCAGGAACGGACACGTGAAAGTGTGTGATCTGTACTGTTTCAGCGGCAACATCCCTGGCACTAAGAGGGAGCTCGGGCAAGGCTTGGATTGATAGAATGTTGACAGCTGGCGCGGGGTCAGCTTCTACTACTGGCAAAGGCAGCCTACTGAGGCCATCAGCATGGCCCATGTCTTTCCCAGGCTTGTGGAGTAAGGAAAAATCATATGCAGACAAAAAAAATAGACCACCTAAGCATTCTAGGGGAAATGATGTGGGGAGTCTGCTTACGTGTGGTAAACAGTCCCAGCAGAGGCTTATGGTCAGTGAAGACCGTGAAATGCCTGCCATCTAGAAAGTCGTGGAATTTTTTAATTCCAGCAACACATCCAAGCCTCCCTGTCCTATCGTGAACGATAGTTGCCGCTCAGCATAATACAATGTTCTGGAGTAATACTGCAACAGGCACCCTGATGTTCCAGTCAGACGCTGAGTTGTCTCAGGACAGCTCCTACCTCCCTACCCCCGTAAGGGGACGCATCACAAGCGATGCACACAGGAAGGGACTCGTTGAAATGTGCAAGTACACGGTTAGAAGTGAGCAAGGCCTTGACTTTGTTAAAACAAGCCTCATGCGTTTGTGACCACTGCCACACTGCTTGCTTGTCTAGTAGCCTGTGAAGAGGCTCAGCTACACTAGCTTTTTGTGGAAGAAAAGAATTGTAGGAATTCAGGAGGCCCAGGAAGGCCTGAAGTTCGGCCTTGGACTTTGGCCTAGGTGCTTCTAAAATAGCAGTCAGTTTGGATTCAGCAGGGTGAATCCAGCAGCATCATTTTGAACCAAGAAGAATTCGTAGAAGGCACCCCAATCTGTGCATTGTCTTTCTGAGCTTGAGGCCCTGTTTTCCTGGACATTTAACAGACAGCCCTTGAGCCTTTCAGCTAGAATGTGTGTGAGTCTGCCCTGCAATCAGACATCATCGAAGATAGGGCAAACACCCTGGTTATGCCCCGTAGTGTGTTTTCCATTACGCTTTTGGAACATCCAGGAGCGACATTCCTCCAACTAGTAGCCTTTTTACTGAGGCCCTCTGTGTGTCACAGTAGTCTGCGCTATAGCAGCAGCACTCATCAACAGGGCATCATTGGATATGCTTAGAGCTAGGTCACGCTTTGCAAAAACACGACGCCCCCCGTGAGGTAGGCCAGGATATGACTGACCACAGGAACAGGATAGCATGTTGCTGCAATGCCTTATTCAGAGTGCATTTGTAATCTGCACAGATGCGAATGTCCCCATTTGCCTTAAGAGGTGTGACAATGGGGGTCTCCCATGGACTGGAGTCAACTGGTTCTAGAATTCCCTGTTGGATCAGTTTATCCAATTCAGTGTCAATTTTACTTTTTAAAGCAAAAGGGACCCTTCTTGCTTTAATCCTAATGGGAGTGACAGTGGGGTCTAGCTTTAAGGACACAGGTGGTCCTTTGAATGGGCCCAGCTGGGGGCTGAAAACATCTGCAAATTCTTTGCAGACTTCCTGTAGGTCGAGTGTTTGTAAACTGTTGAGTCCTGTGACGTGTATCCCCAGGGCCTCAACCAATCGAGTCCTATGAGACTCGTTCGTTCACCCCCTACTACTAATAAGTCTAGTGGACCTTCAAAACTCTTGTATTGCACGTTAAGGGTGGCCTCCCCCTTAACACACACTCTTGAATTTTGAAAATCTGTTAACACAATTTCAGAAGGCCTTAACTTGGCCTGAGTTCCACTACCGGAACAAATCTTCCTAAATGTATGCAAGGAGATGATTGAAAGTGCAGACCCTGTGTCTAGTTCCATAGTTAATGGAACCCCTTGTAGCTTCACCTTGAGTGACAGCTTTTTCTTAATGGGCTTGTGTGTGCCTGTCCTGAGGATGCTTCTTCGCGAAGCGCAAAAACCTACCCTATTCTGGCTGGGGACCCTGGTACCTTTCAGGCGCAGTTCTTCCTGAGGTTGTACCTTTCGTCGGCCCAGACACACAGCTGCAATGTGTCCTTGTTTGCCACATGCCCGGCAGGTAGCGGAGCGGAACTTGCAGTCAGTTCTCCTGTGGCGACCTCCACAGCCGATGCACTTGAGTGGAGCTGAAGAGTTTCCCTTCTGATTTCCTTCCTTCGTGGGGTGGAGACGGTCGACTTCCTCGTCCGGATCCTCCTCGGAGTTTCCTTGGACGTCTTCCTGGTGCACGGATGCAACTTCTGGACTGTTTCTGATCAGCCGCATGTTTTTGACGGCGCCGCCTGCTGCTTCTTCTGCGGTGACCTCTCTTAAGGCATCTTGGAAGGACAGCTTCTTTGGCAAAAAGCCTCTGTTGTAGATCTCGATGCCTTAAGCCGCACACGAATCAGTCCCTCAGTCGTTCTTCGAGGTCCTTGAACTCGCAGTGCTTGGCGGCCTTCCTCAATGCGGCGATGTATTCTTTGGCCGACTCTCCGGATCGTTGATCCCTCTGCTCGAAGGTGTGGCGCCATGCGATGAAGGACATCTTAGGCTGGAAGTGCTCCTTCAGTAGCTTCTTTAGATCTGCGGAGCTAACAGACTCTACTGGAACAGGTGCTGCAAGGTTTTCTGCGATTTCGAAGGCGTCTTGACCGCAAACACAAAGCAGGGTGGCAGCCTTCAAGCTCTCTTCCCTCACTTGGTTTGCCTTGAAGTAGGTCTCCACCCTGGCTACGTAGGACTCCCACCGCTCTGGATGTGAGACGTCGAACTCTGAAAGCCTTCCAACCTTTGCCATCTTCAGGAGATGGGTCTATCAGCCAGCCTACCCCCAAATGCGCACTGGATTGGCGAGTAGCTGCTGAGTCAACGCCGTTCCGCCGCTCAGGACTCACTTGGGTAAGCTTACACCTCTTCCTTTCCAGGCGATGTAAGGCATCCCACCTTCGTCGCCAGTGTTGAGTCCTTGGCGAAAAGCAGACACGAGAAGCAGTTGTAGTTCTCAGTTTTCTTTATTCTGTGTTCAACTCACAAGTAGATGGCTTCAGCAGCTCCCAAAACCTCCCAGCTTCTTATATAGGCATTTCCCGGGTCAATGCGATACTTTTCCCGCGCCAGCACCCGCGCATGCGCACGGCGCTGGCGACAGCCTGTCTGGTCCCGGGCAGCTTTGCACCTGCCCGGGACTACCTGCAAACGCCCCGAGCCGTTTGCAAGGCTCGGGACATAACAGAACTCTTAAAGCAAATGGCACCTTTTGCACCAATTCTTCAGAAAAGTCTTACTTCCAGGCTGAAATAAACTTCACTTATTTTTCCAACATTGATTTTTGTTTTATTCTAAGTTAGATCTACTTCATTTGGGGGGGGGGAACCATTCCCAGTGTGTTGCACTAATTGTTCACCAAATCTGCAGGAAACGCTTTTCAGGATTAAAGTTGATTACCAGATTTGATAGGAGAAATGGTTTGGCAAAGCAGCAATGCTGAGGTTAGGGGATCAGGTGACCAAAGTGGTTAAAAAAACCAACACCACCCAAATAATACATCCCCTTTTACTTTTTAGTACATTTCTAAACAAGCCTGGAAAACCACTTGCAGTGGTATTTTAAAACATGTGTCACATTCACAATGGACCAGGTTTATGCCTCAGTATAGTGGCAATCTAGCGTTGCAAACAGGTTTGTTCAAGAACATCATTCCATGATTTATATATTTATTTACCAAATTTAATAGTTGACCATCTCACTGAAGGTGACTCTAGATGGCAAATAACCTCCCAATTATGTGGATTTTCTCCTTCTTTCCTTTAGTCCAGGGGTAGGCAACCTTGGCTCTTTTATGACTCGTGGACTTCAACTCCCAGAATTCCAGCCGGCTCAGGAATTCTGGGAGTTGAAGTCCACGAGTTATAAAAGAGCCAAGGTTGCCTACCCCTGCTTTAGTCTATGCTCTTTGTGCAATCCAATTTAGCTTTGTTTCATAGCACTTTCTTCCTTGTTCTTTTGACAGCTTGATTCCAAGGAGTGTGCGGGTGTGAAGACTGAAGGCTTCATGTGCATGCTGTTGATAGAAGACCCAAGCTGGAAAATATTGGGCCCTTGTGTTAATTACTCCCCCCTTTATCTGGCATTTCTTCACTCTCTGCTTCCCCCAGTTGCATTCTTTTTGACAGTGTGAGGCAGTGATGGTGACATAGAATGATCTACATCCGTGGCAGTGTTGATTGTTATTGCAAGACAGTGAAATCTGAAACTATCTGAATTTGTTATGAGGCTGTATGTGTGTGAGAGCATCCTTGGAGTACAGAT